>NC_087516.1:8228700-8431200 GCF_963921805.1 Phalacrocorax carbo | reverse complement strand
TGACACCATAACTATCTATCTCAGGTATTTTTTTGTGCTTTGTATTTTCTTTTAAATAGAGCATTCATTTATTACTTTAATTACGCAGGGAACTCTCATATACTTGGAGCACACTTCAGTGTTAAGGTTTTTGGAGCAAGTTTACTTTTGGTCTTTTGTTCCATTTTCTAAATTTTAAAATGGTGAGAGGAAAAAGGAGAGAACTCAACAAACCAATCAAGTCATCTTTCCAACTGCATCGGGAATCATGTCAACACCAAACCTGTTTGGTTTGCACACCTTTTGAATTATTGCTTCATAACTGCTTCTATATTCAAATTGTGTATCTCACATGGTCATCAACCTTAACCATACCCTGTCCTTGCTGTTACCGTTGCTGAACTTAAAAGCACCAGTTAATGAAAATTACTACTTCTGTGAGTAGCAATGCTGCCCTGAATTGGACTACTCACGGGAGTACGGCGGGAGTATGGCTACTCAAGCATATCAGTGTCTGCAGGACAGGCTTTTAACTAGCCAGAAGCCCGCGCACTGTGCAGCAGTGTTTAACCTCTGCAGATACAAACACATTTTCTACTGCCTCAGTCAAAATTTTCTCTTCAAATTTTTCCAGTCTGAATGTTTATTTTCAAATACAGTAAGGTACCAATTCTAAGAGAAAATTGTTACTGGCATTTAAACTTTAACCACTTCTCCTATCCTCTGTTTAAAAGCAATAAAGAATTATTTTAATTTAATAAATATGGATTCTCTTTGGGTTTTCATGACTTGGCAACAGCCAAGACAGCAAATGATATAAAACAATTAAAATAATTTAACATATAGTTAGCCTCTTCTTTAAAATTCTATTTTTGTTATTAACATACACAGATGTTATTATGGGAGGATTTTATTCCCTAGAGGTATTGAAAGGCATATAAATAGATAATCAGGGGTCATATTTTGAGCTCAAGAACATGATGAGGATAGGATTGGAACAGAAGTATTTGCCATCTGAGCTACAGTAGGCATTATTAGCAACAGTTCAAATGAAACAAGAAATCCAAGGCACACAGTTATTCATGTGGGAGTGCTGCTAGCAGTATTTTTAATTATCATCATTCTGTGTTAACTGCATTTATAAAAAACACCTTTCATATTTTTAATAACTTTCACTGCAAGCAACTCAAAAGTATCCAAACATTCATTTTTCTAGCCTTTTTTTTTTTCTTCTTTATAATAAAAAACAGTAAAGGTCTATTATCCATGAAGTTGCTCAGTCACTGCACATTTCCATACTTTCCCATTCATTTTTATTGAAATCAGGCAGCAGTCCGAAAGACCCATGTTCCCATGAAACAGGGCAGACATCCTTTAACCTGCATGTATCACTTTGTGAGGGAGATATGATCTTTCTGTTCACTACAAGACCACAATTTTGTTAAGAGCTAAAAAAGACACGGACTCATTTTCCCTTGAAGCTGCTGCTTTGAAACCAGTAGCAAACCAAAGCCATCGCTGCTGCAAACCAAAGGTCATGTTGAGAAAAATGAAACCATATATGAATAGAATAGGGCTCCAAAGCCTTACCGACAAATTCATTCTGAGGCTCGTGCTATCTCGTTGAGGGTGTGTGTGTATGAACAGTCTCAAGAGAAGCGTTAACAAATATCTCTGAATTCTAATGTTAGCGCCGCTGCAGCATTTTAAACGTCAACAGCCTGATGTACAATATGGAATATGAATTTCTATTAGCGAGAGATTGTATCCCATCTTACACTGCGAAGTTTGTTATCTGCTTCCCACCTTAAATTAGGACCAGCTGTCTATAGGTAGCAACATGTAAAACAGTAATATATATTCATTCATCAGATTCATTGAAGGGCATTTCTCAATTACTCTCAAATGGGGGAAAAAAAATCCAATGCCCTTTAGGCAGAATGCTCAAAGTGCTCTGTCATTGTTAATAACCTTGTATACATTTAAGAGAATAAATATTTACATTACCAATTTGGGATAGAGTTATATCGGAGAAATGCCTGTCTGCATGTAGCATAAAATCATGGAAGTTCGACTTCAGAAATTGGAGAAAGGGACAATAAATCTCTCACACACACACACGAAAAAAAAATAGTCTTTTTGCTTTTTTCATTAATTTTACTTTAAAAAAAAAAGTAACCTTTCCCAGTGAAACAGAAAAACAGGAGTTGTCTGCTTTAAGCTTGGGAGAAAACGATATTTACTGTCATAGCACAGGGATTCTGTAAGCACTGAACAATGAACGCTTTACCCACACATCTGACCCAGTATTTGCAGACTCACTCCTATTCAATTCAGTAGGAATAGGAAAGCAATTAACTCATCAATTGCTCGTCATCAAGAACATAGAGCTGAAATAACAGCATCTATTAAAAAAAACAGTTGAAGGCAGATATCCACTTGAATTTATATTTATATTAATGTTGGGTTTTTTTAGTAGGACTATAGGCAAAATGCATCTTAGACCAGTTTTTTGTTACTGCTGCAGTCTCACTTTCTTCACAAAAGAAGCATCCTGCTCTCTGTCTTGCAAAGAGTGCATATGCTCTGTGCGTAGGTACAGAGGATGGCTTAGCATGGCCTCTGCTTTTCAGAGCTGAGGAATGCTTTCTGATGCCTCTGTCTTCAATGGCAGAAATTGAGTACAAACTGAAAGCCATGCTCCCTGAAACTTCTGAACTGGAACAAAAAATGGTCATAAAAAGCATGTATGTTTCAAAAATGCCCACTGATAAATGCAGAGGCCTTCAGTAGACAGAGATGTTTAAAAACAGATAAGATTTGTCCATCAGCATAATTCAGTCAGACCTACTACAAAGAAACTTCACCCCATAAACTCTACATCAAGTCATAATTTCTTTAGAATATCTTGATGTGACTTGATTCAACAATTACAAGCCATAGGTAAGCCATTGCATCTGGCTTAGTGGTTCTCCTGGGTAATTAACCTCACTGGACCATCGTACTTTTCTAATTAGAATGTATCCAGTGCTCATCTCCAACAGTGGGAAAGTGCTTCCATATGCAACTGCTTGGTACTGTAAGCCATTTCTCTTAACCCTTTTTTTTTAATTAAATAGACGCAAATTCCTAAATACCTTCAAAAAATACAGCTTATACCAGACCTAAGTTACATTTTCAAACTTTTTTTCTGAAATCTTTCAGGTTTTCCATTGTTCTTTTTCAAAAGTGGCATAAAATATGGGTATTTTCTCAGCAATAAATATAAATACATTGAGTAGGCTGGAAATCACCTCTCCTGCATAGTTTTGCTGGTTAAAACCTCCCATTTGCAGCTACCTCTTCCGATGTATGGGTCAACCAGTTTTTGATCCATCAGTAATAGGCAAAACACCTTTATCTACTGCTAATATTTAACTACATCAGTGTCAAATACCTACAGAAATTTTCATGCCTTTTGTAGGAATCTTCATCTCTTGAGGTTTCATCATATAACATGTTCTTTTCTTTCTTCTTTCTTTTTTTTTCTTGGTCCCATCTTTCCAGAAGAGAAACAGAAAGAAGAGAGGTGAAGAGATAATGTAAATTGTGAGCTGAGCAGAGCATGGAGAAGAAATGGTTTTTATCACTTCATTTCATAGCTCTGTTTCATGGTTGGTCAGATTATATAATAAATGGAAACTCAACAAGAAATCTAAATAAAATGCTGTCCAGTGAGTGTGCTTTCCTGTCCACTGCCATGTTACCTCCACTTAGGTCTCTCGGGGAGGGGTTTCCGTCTCCCACACATACTTTCTTTCCTGGTATAGTAGGCACTGTTTAACAGGCCTGGGCAGTGGGGCAATGTTATGCCTCAATAGTCTCTTTAGTACTTTCATGACTCCCTGAGCCATTTTTCAGGGATTGGGGCACACAGGACAAAAAGGAGGTCACTGCGCTTGCTTGTAATCTAAGTGGAAGAGATGTCCTGGGTCATGGACTGGAGATGCCCAATTTCACAGGCAACAGTGTTATTTCCCAATAACCAAAAACTATCTTAAAACCTTTTTGCTGTTGCTGTTTTTTTGCCTTTGTTCTGCTTTCAGACCATTCCAAAGACACTCCATGGTCTACGTTTCCACCCAAATACATTCATGTGCCACTGTACATCTTCAGCTTCATCTCCCACCAAGGTGTTTGAACTAATGGACTTACATAAGCATCCAGATTCTCACTTGCCCTCTGTTTTGTCTGTTGGAATGTTTATTTCCTGATAATTCTACAATGTTTGCTTTTTAAGATGTGCATCATAGTCAGCTGTGACCAACCAGCACCACAGCCTCATTTTAACTCTCAGTGGTTCCTAGACTGTGTTGACACCTTAATTTACAGTCCCTAGCCCTGATCTTGAATTTTGTACAATTTTTGACCTCCAATCCAAAGTTAAGTTATCAGGTTGTTTCTCTATGATAGTCTGATCCTCCTCCAGACTACAGCCAGCCCCTGGTTTTGTTCCATCAACAAATGATGAACCAACCTCCCTCCCTCCCTCCCTCCCTCCCTCCCTCCCTTCCTTCCTTCCTTCCTTCCTTCCTTCCTTCCTTCCTTCCTTCCTTCCTTCCTTCCTTCCTTCCTTCCTTCCTTCCTTCCTTCCTTCCTTCCTTCCTTCCTTCCTTCCTTCCTTCCTTCCTTCCTTCCTTCCTTCCTTCCTTCCTTCCTTCCTTCCTTCCTTCCTTCCTTCCTTCCTTCCTTCCTTCCTTCCTCCCTTCCTCCCTCCCTCCCTCCCTCCCTCCCTCCCTCCCTCCCTTCCTTCCTTCCTTCCTTCCTTCCTTCCTTCCTTCCTTCCTTCCTTCCTTCCTTCCTTCCTTCCTTCCTTCCTTCCTTCCTTCCTTCCTTCCTTCCTTCCTTCCTTCCTTCCTTCCTTCCTTCCTTCCTTCCTTCCTTCCTTCCTCCCTTCCTCCCTTCCTCCCTTCCTCCCTTCCTTCCTCCCTTCCTCTCTTCTGCCGCAGTCACAGATGAAAATATTCAACAAGAGCCAGTCCAGAAGCGACTCCTGAGCAACTCTTGTTCAGGTTGACATTCCCCATCTCAGCACTTCTCAGCTTTGCCCCACTTGACCTGACCCACTTGCTCCTGACCCACCCTCTAATCCTTCTGCTCATCCCTGTTTCCTCCAGTTTAACTGATCTTTACCCTATATGAAATGAATTACTGAAGTCCAGAAGGATGGTATCTAATGCATTTCCTTTGACTAGAAAATCTTATCAAAGGAAGCTATGAGGATAGTTTGGCACAATCTACCTTTGGTAGACAGGAGACAGATGGTAAGAGGCAGATGGGGAGGGGAAAAGAAGGAAACCCATACAGAGTGCTGCTCAGCCTGGCAGGCAGTGACTGCAGCATGCTGGCACCATAGACACTCATTTTCTTTCAAGTAGCATAACTGTGGAGGGGTTCAAGGAAGGAGGGGTTTGAAGGAGAAGAGTACAATAGCTTTGTGGGTAAATGGAGAACTCACCCCAAATGAGCGGGATGGCAAAGGGAAAAGCAGCGATGCTAACAATCGTGTTTACCAGCACGGCTGTTGACACACTGAATGATGACGAATAGCAAAGGTGAAAAGGAAACACAGAGTGTTCACTTTTCTCATAGTACGAGACCTAAGAAATAAAACAAAACCAAACAAGCCAGCCTTCATTTCACATAATATATAATTAAAACAAGAAATTAATGGGGATCAAAAGCTGAGGCCTGTACAGTTTATGTGGAAGACAAGTCCACCAGGAGCTTTCCAGCAGAAAGATACAACCCTGTGTCAGTAAGCCGCTGTGTGATAGGCTGCTGGGGCTTCACTGCAGCAAGCAGTCCTTGGTCTGTTGATTTTCTCCTCCTGCTCTTCCCTAAGATGTTTGATCTTAGGTGGGGTTTTTGTCTTTGTTTTTTGGGAATAGAGTTTTCTTCTAATTTTCCACATGTGTAAATGTTCAGAGATCCTTGGGAGCTTCCCATGGATGTTAGACCAGCTTACATTTGGAGTCTTTCTTTTCATCCCAGGAACATGTCTGTGAGCCTCAGGCAATAAGAACTACCAGGGACAATCAGTGATCTGCAAGTTAGACTCTGCTCTGTTCTGAGCAGTTCCTTAGAAACTTCTTGGTCTCGGCATACCTACATCACATCACGGAGCTGCCCGTAGTGAATTATTTCCAGTATCCCACTGCAATCTTCTCTTCCTCTTTGAATCTACATCAATCAGTTATGACAGTATTTTTTCCTAACTGTGCCTCAGGGGCCAATGAGCCATGGTCACGTTACGAATGAGCACTTGAACTCATATTCCCCAATTAGTTTTATTTTATCCATTAAGGATTAATGTCCAAAAGCTCATTGGCTGGTAAAATGCAAATACTTTTACCTTGACAGGAATGCCTAAAAAATTATTTGGAAGTATATTCTATGAGGTCCCAAATGATTAGCAGTAGCAGTATTCACTAAGACTAAAGACTAACAAATAATAAAGTTACTATGTTAAACCAAACCTGCATTGTGCTTTGATTTCTATTTGAGGGTTGTACACAACTAATATAGTGCAGTAATACTAAAGCACTATTCAGTAAAACCCTGAGCAGTTACCATTTACAGTATATCATAGTCAGATGACAGCAGGAATGGTGGGAGTTCATTACAGGGACCATGAATTGTTGGAGGTAATTTAGATTACAATTTAAAGTTTAATTTAAAAATCTATCAACAAATGTGAAAGTGCTCGGGGAACATTTTAAAATGCACTTTAATCTCACCAGCACAAATAGCTTTTCAGAGCCCTAAACATCATCACCTGGAAAAACAGTAAAACTTTACTGCATCTTTAATTAAATTACAAACACAAAGGATAATTAACTTTTTTTATTTTTATTTTATTCATGCCATTGTTTCCCTTCAGAGTCAATATCTTCAAGTTGCAGGAACAGGACGTTATGAAGAAGTTTACAGCCTGCACATTCCCCCAGGATATTATTGCATCAAGCAGATGAAGTGCAATACACACGCACGCACACGCGCATGCACAGACACACACAGAGAGAATCAACAGAGGTACTAGAGACTGACTAAGATGTTCACCAAAGCATGTAAGAAGCTTGGTTTGAAAAAAAAGAAGAGGAATGAATCAATCAGCCAGCCAGCCGAAAAGGGAAGGCAGACTCCGCTGTCCTCAGCATGTACTGCAGGGGCCACACAGTTCATACCATAGGACAGCTGAGAAATTAAAATCCAGCCTACTCAGGCTGGCTCCTCGCAGAAATAAAGGAATTCGCTCATGTCCTGCATTTACGTTGACTTCCAAGGCCCCATCATCTCACCATCTTGGCACTAAGGATCATTCTTCTTCATGTTAATTTGTAGGGCTGTACAGTCCAGCAGGGTTCACTTCACAAGCAACTGCAAAACCAGGCCAAATTCTTAGTGGGAAAGGACATTCCTGATGCCTTGGAGCTATTGTCTTAATTTAATCTAATTTAATTTAATTTAATTTAATTTAATTTAATTTAACTTGAACCTGCCTGGATTCAAACCTGTGTTGGACCATGACTCTACAAATTGCCCTTGGCAAGCCCGCCAGCACTTGTTCATATTGAGATACATGCATTGGTATTCTCTTTAAAGAGGTTTATGCCAATGCATTCAAGGGCATGCTCACCTACACAACCTTAAATTGTGGAGCATGTGAGAGAAACATAGAGGAAGCGTAGCCAGATGCTAGTATTTGCATAGCTTAAACTCCAAATTATAAACACTTGATGTTGCACTGGCTGGTTGGAGACACGCATAGAACAAGAACAAGAAACTACCCTAATGTGATGGAAAGCTGCTGCTTGGAAAATTTTGTACAAACTGGGAGCAAGATCTTTAAAATTTTTGATGTTATCAAGGAGTCTGTGTTGAGTTTCTGAAAAAATCTGAAATCGGGAAGTTTTGATGACTTCAGCAATGATGCTTAATTTTCCCCAAAGGCAACAGGACTACTCACTTGAGAAGAAAGAAAATCAAAACTGTTAGCTTTCATTATCAGTGATTTTACTCCAGGATATGCCTATATGTCTAAAAATATAGACGGCAGTTTGGTGATATCTGGGCTAATCTACTGATTTACTGCCATCGAAAGAAGCGGTCCCATTACTGCCTGCTTTCACCAGCTGCAGATCCGACTCTGGTCCATCATGATGCTTCCATACTCATTTGGTCATATGGTATGCAGATCCAATTTGCTAAGCCAGTGGAAAAAGTCTTTTTTGTTGCATTGGTTTTCCTCCAGACTGGCAAGGAAATTTTTCTCAGAAGATGCTCATACAAGTACCAAAAGGGGTAGGATCACCTGGAGTAGGAATAAACAAGACAGAGATTGTCCTCTTTCAGCTGCAGCGAGACATGACATCATTTCAACTATATTGTTTAAACAGCCCCTTTGAGAGATCTCTTTTGGGGCAAAGTGCTGGCCACAAGAGAGTTGGGACTGTGAGCAGACACATAGCCTCTTGTTTGGTATCTCTGGGAAACAGGACTTCTGGGCCGGCTTTTTCTGATATGCGATTTCATCAAAGGCAGAGTTACCCTGTCAGTGATGCAAGCCAAACAGCTGCAAAGCGGTTTCAAAACAGAAGTCATGGCTCACTAATAGGCCCACACAGCTTCCTTTTCAAAGGCAGATTGCTCAAGACATAGGCAAAATAAATTTGAACCTGGCTGCAAAATACTGTGTAGGCATACCTAGAGAAACATCTGGCTCCGTCACATTTTTTCCACTCCTGGGGGGAACAACCAAAAATATTCCAAATTTTGGCAAACAGCTTAAGTCAAAGGAATAAAAGACAAGAACATATGTGTTCAGTTACCATGGGACTGAGCAGCTTTATGAAATCCCTACCATGAGTCTTTGCTGCCCTCTGCACATGAAGGAGTTACATGCTCAAGGCATATATATCAACAAGCACCCTCCTAAGAGGCACAAACGCCCTTCTGAACATGCTGGTCCTGCTCCCAATCCCAGCTCTCCCGGCACTTATACACTCAAGCAATAACCTTCAAAATCACCAAGATTGCCTAAGGTGACCGAGTCTGCCGATTTAGACAGTCTGTTCGGCCCCTTGTGTGTAAATGCAGAAAGAACTGCATGGTACTGATTGATCCCACAATGAGGTATATGCCATAAAGACAAAGTAATGTGTAAATATGTAAAATTATTATTGAAGGGGTGGGGGACACAACACAGGGAGATGAGGGGGAGGGCGAGGGGCTGCCAGTCTCTGAAAATAAGTGCAGAACCTCATTACGTGCACAGAAATAAAGAAATGAACACAGAATAAAAGGAGCACCACACAAACTATATATCATTTTAATTAAAATCTACTATCTGCTAAATATATGTACAGCCATTGGATTTCCTGAGCCAATTGTTTCAAATAGGTTTCACAAGGACTTACAGATAAGGAATTAAAAAATAAAATCAAGAGTTCCTTGATAACTAGCTGGAAACTGATCCCCTTTTGGGAAAGTCTTTATTTTATGTAAGTTAATATGGGAGGGGGTGTTGATCACGGAAGACAAGCCTCTTAATTCCTTTCAAATAAAATGAGCAGGCATGACACGGTGCTATCACAGAAGAGAAAGAGCTGCCTGTGTGTATTAAACGTTAGTGCTTTGCCTGCTTAATTATTGGTTAATCTAGCAATTTAGCATGCTTCATTTAATTCTAATTAGGAGAATTAATAGGCAGGGAATAAAGATTTAAATAGACTGGCACAAAACAAAACTGAGACTTAAACTGCTCTTGGAAAATGAAGTGCTTTTTTTTTTTTTTAAATACAGTTCTTACAGCCTCACATGTCTCTCCTCAACAGTGCTGATATCTTAAATGGGAGGGCCTAGGTCAACTAGGTGATTTTAAAATACCCTGGGCACAGTCCTCCCTTGGCATTGATGAGTGGAGTCATGCAGATTTACACCAAAGCCCAGGATCAGGGTGTTTCTTTTTGTTCCTCTCTCTTCCCCTCTGAATCTAGACTTTGGGGTTTGGCTCCCTCCTCTGAAAAGGACATATGATATGGTAGAAAATTACTGTATTATTTTTACACATCTCTCCCACCTTCCGTCTTTTTTTTAAGAGCACTGGGGGTAGGAGGTAATTTAGTAGTGACACCGTCCTCAGGAGTTACACACCATTCATGTTAAGTGATGCCTTAACTTGAGGAATTGTAAATTATTTTATTCCTTCCTCAGTCTGATGCCTTCTTTATTTTCTTTCTCCTAGCAAAGCTTTGGGGGATGAAGACACGCTCCTTTTCCACTTCACCAGCTGGCTGCCTTCCATTCCTGCCGCCCCCAAATGTTACAGCCTGATTTGCATGGTGTGTTTGTCTTTGCTAATCAAGCTGCGTACTCTGACAAGTCCTACGACATTGGACATGGCTGTTCTTCTAATTAAGGTGCTAATTGAATTAAATGGCTGCGGTAATGAGCAGATGAGCAGCATAAAAAGTAAAGAGTCAGATAGACCAATTAACAAAAGAGCTGAGCATAATTATAACATTTAAAATACATGCAGCTCTGTACCAATATTGTTAATTGTTACAGGGGAATTTATGATAATTGGCTCAACAACAGGCATGCAGGCTTAACCTGGGATGAAGCTTGTAATTAAAAAAATTATATTCACCACAAAATACAGAGCGGGGATAATTAACACTTGATTTACATAAAAGATGTTTATAAAGTGAAACAGAGTGCTGCACAAATGGTACACCAAGCACGAATTCTCCTGCACTGTGGCATTTAGCAGTATTACAAAGGTATGAAAGCACAGGGCAGAATTCAAGCTTGTTTCAAACCTAAACATGGGTCAAGGTTAACTTTCATACCAGGGCGACCCTTATTGCATTTTGCTAGCAGAGTTCAAACAAGATCACGGTCCCCACCCTGTTCCTATCTAACAGAGCTATGTCTTAGCTGTACCCCATCTGTGGATGCTGCTGTGCCTGCAAAAGAGCACTTTTAGCAGCTTGAGCTGAGCTGCCTTGGCAGAAAACATCTTTCAGTTAACACAGTCTTGACTCTCCACCAGGGGCTCTACCAGCACAGCCAGAGCAGCCACAGCCTGGCTAGACCTTCAGTCTGGGGTCTCACCCGCTGTGACCAAGGCAAAACCCTAGGACAGTCCTGGGAGCCATCGGGAGCCTGGGGCTCCATTTGTACCTGGTGGATTATGATTTTTTCCTGTGCTGCTTGCAGAGCTATGTTCCTTCTTCCTCTCTTCTCATTCTCCTCCCGGTGAATCACCAGTTTCATGCACAGCCTCCTTCCTCTCCCCTTTCTCAGCACAGCCCGGAGAAGACGACATTGGTCTGAATTCTCTCAGGCTAAGAAGGGGCCAGGATCTAAATCTCCCATGGCCTGTTTAATTTCTCTAAACAGTAAACTAGCATATATGAGGACACAACATTCCTTACTTCTGTGTTTTAAAAAATGGATCTAAGTGTTCACCTTTAGTAAAAGGTTTAGGACTTGGAGTCATATGTATGCAAAGGCTCTACTTCAGATATGCCAGTATGTTCAGCCATTCCTACGGGCTGGCTGCTATATTGAGACCATTTCCTATGTGGCACATCGACTGGGCCAAAGCACCAAAAACCCAGGGCCAAAACCACTCTGTGAACCCACCCCAGGCAAACGTCTGAGAACACTAACCTCTTTCCTGTGGTTCCACAGACATTCACCATCAGCCTGCAGACCCTCAGCAGCTGAAGAACACTTGCACTGTAGGATGTAGAAATGGCCCAAACTCAGCTGCAGCTGACACGAAAATGCAAAATATCATAATGGTGTGGTTTTGTTTTTTTTTCATAAAAACTGGAAAAAGAGTACTGGCATTGACCATCTTGTGCTCCTCTGGCTTGTTGAAGGAAACCTACAAATTGTTTTGGTGGAAAATATCTTCTGACACATGTTCATCACCACTGTGAGATGTCAGTACCATTATGTCTTAAAGCAAGAATTTTTTTTTTTGCAAGGTCTATGTACTAGCACAAAAATGTATGCTTATGCTATCTGAGAAAGAGCAAGTGAGAAGCTCCTCAGTTATACTAAGTGCATCTCGCAAGCAGATATACAGAATCCGTGGGAGGGGTTTCAGAAAAGTACAGAACATAAACACAAGCATGTAGGTTTCTAGAAACTTTTAAGTTGGTGCTGCAGCTGCCATTTATTACCCCTGTCTGCTCTCTGCCTGCAACTGTGTACGGCCCTGAGACAATTAGTGGCTGGATGCTGTAATGCAAATAAACACATTACAGTGCTCATCAGAATCACGCATTGTCTTAATCTGTGATGATGTGCAAGGGAAGAAAAGAGCACAACAGCACTATGCTGATTTTTAAAAAGGCTGTGGTTTCCAGCTCTTACCACAGCAAGGTTGAAAACACTGCAGGGGTCTGTGGTGAAAGGATGATAGCCAAACCAACAGGGAAATACAATTGCTAGCAGTGAGATCAGGAGCCATCGTCAGCCAGCAAGGGAGGCTGAGACTGACTGTCTAAAACATTTTGAAGTTAAATGGTTAATGTGACGAGAGAGGTAGCCGGTCCTTTATCAGTATATGTTTGGTTTTCTTTCCTTATTCTCCAAGCCAATAGCCATAAACCTGTTTATTCCACTGCTTCATCCCTGAATCTGACTCTCCACACATAAAATTAGGAACGAACATGAGTACTGTAACTAAAGCAGTTTGTAGTCAGTTGTCTGCTATGCATCACTGTACTGTTAATCACCATAACAGCCTCATTTATCCCTAAAGTCTCTTTGTGGGTCTTTGGCAGAGAAAAACAATGTGCTAAGCTAACTCTTGATATACGTGTCACTTTGGAATACCTTGGATGTGAATAGGCAATAGAAAATTGCATTTTGAATCAGTTCAGAAACAGAGATGTTGACAACTTGGAGAATTTATACATACAGATTAAAATCACCCTTTCTTCTTATTTTTTAAATATCTCAAAATGTGTTAGGGCTGGAGCAGAAACAAGCAAAGCATTACGACATTTCCTCAAAAATCTTGATATTTTAGGTCCTGATCCTGCAAATGCTTAGGCACAAACCTAAGTTAGGGTGTAATTACTTCTACTAAACTTAAAGGGTCTAATCATATGGGTAAAGTTGGGTCTGGGCAGAAGTACTTGAGGAATCAAGGCTAATTATGCATTACTTTTGTCACAAAACACACCGACCAGTAAGGCAAATCATCTCAGTTATACTGAGAGTATTGGCTGCTGCATGACAAAGTATGCTCTGAAACAGTGCATTTACACAGCTGTCCTTAAAATGGAATCTTAAAAATAGCCTTTTATTGCAGATGAAGGTAGCAAAACTTCTACACTAATCTAATTTCCTTGACTTTAAAACATGAAGTAGTATTTTCTAGATTTTGATGAATCAAAATATTTATAATGCTTATTCATATGCTATTGTATATTTCATACAGGTGGTCAAAAACTCACAAAAAAAAAAAAAATCACTAAAACTATGTCTAATTCCAGAATATCCAAGAGTAGAGTAATAGTCAGTCAGCTGTTTTTATTATTTTAAAATTTGTATAATTCCATAGTTTATAAGAAATTCTAGGATAGCCTTTATTTCTTATAGACTCAAGAATCATTAAGGTTGGAAAAGACCTCAAGGATCATCAAATCCAACCGTCATCCCAACAATACCATGTCTCCTAAAACATTCCCTGAAGTTCTGTGTCTACACATCTTTTAAATACCTCCAGGGATGGTGACTCCAGCACCTCTCTGGGCAGCCTGTTCCAATGTCTGACCACTCTTTCAGTGAAGAAATTTTTCCTAACATCCAATCCAAACCTCCCCTGACACAGCTTGAAGCTGTTTCCTCTCATTTGCTAAGTAGCGATTGGACAGATGGTGTGAGCTACATGGAGCTTTTGCCACATGATATCTGTTCACTGACTTAATGAATGCATATTCCCAACATAACTAGTCAGATGTATATACTTGAAAATCAATTTCAAGTGATTTTATTATGTCAAAATTGCAGCCCATATTATTTAGTCAGCACACAAAAGTTTGCTAAACATTTTGGTCAGTAAAACATTCAGATCCCTGTCCAGGGGCTGTGAGACTAACAGTAGGTGAATCGAACATACAAGAAGCAACAAGTGACAGTAGGCAAGTCACTGGAAAAGTTCTTTGGCTGTCTCACATACGCTTTCACTCAACCACATTCTCCAGCATTTGGCATGGTCACAGGTCTATCCTGATGCATCACAGAGGTTTAAGGTGAAAGGACATTACATTTTATCATGGGATATGTAGTAAAGCCAATAGCAGCAATGGGAACAAGAAAGAGCTGAAACATAATCTCCATAGACCATTAGTACATTTGCTGTACAGAGACATCCAGAGAAAAAATTTAAATTCACCTCAAAATCAAATTAAATTATGCAAAATAATATTTTAATTTGATTTTTTCAAATGGAAAAAAAAATCTTAGTAAACTTAAAACTTTCCCACTACCTACTTCAATTTTGCAGCGACTTAATTTTCTGTTGAGCAGAAAAAAGTCCTGACCAGTCAAGCTTGTAATGGTAAAGTCAGCCTTAGATATTAACTCAAGTGTTTGCAGAAAATGAGTTAAAAATGAGCAAAAGATTATTAAAAACAGGACTGAATATTCATTGAATTATTTTGCTAAGTTAATACTGCTCTAGCAGCAACTACAAAAGCAGTAGCAGCTGCTTACACGTGTTTTTCTTATGCAAGTAAGACTACCATAGGTTTCACCAAGACCTAAATATTTGCAGAATGGCGTCCAGCCATAGTTTCCTAGGATTAATATACCCTGTTGGTTAATATTTTCAGATTTTCCTAAGCATGTAACAGAAGAGCAAGCAATATCAGCAGAGTTGATGGCAGCATCATTTGCTTACCTGTGCCCTTTCAGATCTATAGGTACATCCTCATTGTAGAAATACATAATACAGGGAGCTGCATCAGTGAACCTGATGACAGGTCTACAAAGGAGGCAATCACCATTTCTTTGGCTCTATCAGGAAAACGGGCATATGAGAGAGGCTCATTACTGATCTTTCCAGCAGGGGTTTACCCAGTACTGCCAGCTTTAAGAAATTCAGTAATGCGTGAGTCCAATCAGAATGATAGAGAGACACAATACCTTGGCTGACAAAATCATACGGCTCTGGGAGCAGATGCCTTAAAGGAAAGATAACACTTCTTGAACTGAGATCCCAGCAGAGGTGACAATATGTCTTCCTAGGCTGGAGCGCCACAGCATAGACTTGAAGATCAGAAACAAGGCCCACAAGTTTTAGGAAGAAGAAATTTTACTGTATGTTAAAAAGCATGTCAACAACCAGAATGTGAATATCCAACACAGGGGCTTTAACGTGACTGTCTCACTTTCAGTCTGGGTAGCATATATTCTACCCCAGCCCACATGTGCTTCAGGTTATGGTTTTGCCCATGAAGATCAGCAGGATGCATCCTTGTACCACCTTCAAAGTGACCTTAGTTTTTGTGTTTCAAGTATATTAGAGGCCTGGTTAACTAGCTCCAAAAACCACCATGAACAAAGGAAGAAAGTAAGAAAAGCATGGCCATGGCCCAGCCTGCAAATAAAAGAAGGAATCTCCCATAACAGGAATGTTTAAAAATAAAAGTGCTATAACTGCAACCTGGCTGTGTAATCTATATATATTGGGAATCTTTCAGCTGGCCAGAGATGTTATAATTATACTACAGGAATTTGACTACGAATTTGGCATATCAGTTTTGAAAACATGCCCCAGGGTTTCCAAGCTGCCATAATTTTACTTGAGCGGTAATGGAATAAATACAATCTAGATACACATTGCTGTTCTTCAGCATAACTACTTCTTCAGGCGGATTTACCATAACGCACTCTGAACAGAAAAACTATGGCTCATTTACAAATGTAATTTCAATTGAGGATAGTTTTCCAATCTTCTTTCATTTGAGTCTCAATTGAACTTCTTCTCCTTTTTGATGGCATGATTAGACATTGTGAGAGCTGTTGCAGATTAGTCAAGCACAGAGAGAGTAAATTGGGAAGGATGTTTTATCAGTGCACGTCACAATATATGAAAGCAGATGTGTATGCTCTGAGCTGTTCCCTCAAATTACTGTTATGGAATAATTTAGCCCTTTTGATTCTCACAGATTACTGCTTCCACTGATCGTGCTGTCAAAATCAAAGTGAGCACTTCATTCCGCTTTTATTCATGCCAGATCTATTTTGCTTTCATAATGAGCAGATATTACCACTGCACAAAGAGGATAAAGACATTCACAGTGATAGATAGGCGAGAGATTAAATGGGATCTTTATGACTTCTTCAGCCATCAGTTTTGACTGTGCGATAAGACGAGTCGAGTTGGGCACTGATTTGTTCTTTATTGGAGCCAATATTAGCATGAGCTTACCAGTGCACAGTCTGATAAAACCCATTTAAGGTGGAATCTGTATAACAATTCATGAGTTAAAAAAACTTCTCCTATAAAACACATCTTCAGCAACCTCTGCAAAGGCAAAATAAGCCATTTCAGAATTATAGCTCCTTAATTTCTGGGGCAATAATTAATCTATAGTTCTGTGATTTAAGGGTCAGGTGTGGATAACCAACAGTCCTGGAACCACAGGTTTAAATCCTCACTCTCAAATCACCACTTAGTTTGCTATTGTTCTAAGGGATTTTTGGGCAACCCCTTAAAAACCAAGCCCTACCTGATCTACCCAAGTTCTACAAGTTGTGTGGTAAAGTTATCCTACTTTGCTTGGCTATAGGCTTTCCACCTGCCTCACAGTCCTGTTGTGCACACAGTCTTTCCTCTCTTCCACCCTGCAGAAAGAGCACTGTTACGTGTCTGTAGCTTGCAAAGTCCCTTGCCATAAAAGGTCCCATGGAAATCAGACAAGGGTTAAAGTGTATTACAGTGTATTAAAGTGTATTACAGGCAAATTTGAATGGGGGGGAACTTGGAGCAAACTGGGGAACTCCACTGGGAAGCCAAGACTTTGGTAAATAAAGACTGTCTTGTTTCCTTTTCTAATATCTCAGATTGGGGTTGGGGATCACATGTCTTTCTGGCAGCACAAGTTTTGCTGTTTTTCATTCTAGCAGCAGATTACAACAAAGTTATAGAAGGAATGGCACCTGAACCATGCTACCCGTCACCACTGTGGGTGCTGTGATCGCTATGAAAATGGGAGTAGAGGAGATGCACATTTCCATTCTGCAGTCTGAGGCTCCTGGGACCCAACCCAATTGCTCAGCTGAAGGTCCAAGCACAACACTTCCTCTTCAGGATTCCCTGGTCTGCTGTGATTGAAGGAAAGACCTATCACAGATAAACCTGTGGTCTGGATGGATCAGAATCCAGAGTTGCAAATGGTTGTATTAATTATATACAAATTATCTGTGGATTTTTGACTAGCAAATCAAAGCAAAAAATCTTCTGAGGGACAGCTTTTTTAGGAGATCTGACTCCACCATTATTCTGGGATTAACTGTAAAGAGCTGAAGGGGTAGGGGGCAACTTTCAGTTCCAGATGCCAATTCCAAAGCATATCAAAATCAATTCTGTCCTGTTTCAAGGCAAAGGTATTTGTGTGTTTAGCACATTTATGTAATCTACTATTCCTCTGGATTATGAGTGGGCCCAAAAGCACCAATCAAAGTTAGAGTCTCACTGAATTTTATCTTATTCCAACACTTGCTGAAAGACCACTCTTCACTCTCTGCCAGGTTTTCTTCATAGTGTACCCATGACCCTACCCAAGACTCCCTCCAAATGTACAGACCCCATGAGGACTCTACAAATCTTCCAGTCCTATACAAGACTACTCAGTAGCTGCAGTTATTCACCTTAGTCAATATCAGAAATGTGTTTCACATCTGTTAAACCAGCACACACAACATAGCCACAAGGCAGGGAACTCCTTTTTGTCCTTCCTTCACTTTTATTATGATCGCAGTTATTATGATGAAATAGTTTAACTGCTTCAGCAAAAATATTTTCTTTGTGCATTTTTTGACATGCTAAGGAAGCAGTTGGTTAGTACGTACTTCTGTAGGGAAGTAGAGACAATAACCATCCCCTATGATGACCTGGCTGTATATGTCATATCTTGCATCTGTAATTATAAGTTATATATATGTAATTATCATTCATATATTAGCCAACATTTTGTTTCTAACTGACTCAGTAGACATCATGGTAGTGAATATAGTCCTGTATGATCAAAATGGACAATTATACCAGGTCAGTGTTTTTTTGGATGGGGTTATATTTTATTATTCTTTTTCATGCACTGGAAGATTAATATAGTCTCAGTGGAAACCAACATTTGCTGTCTTCTCCAGTTCTCCAAAATGGCTTTGATTCCTGATGCTCTTCTCTGTTGTGATACAATGCAGCAGGGTGTATCTTGACTTAAAAGGACAACCGTCTATCCGTGTATTCAAAGGATTGTTTGCTGTCTGCTGTTTTCAGGTATCTTCCATGTAGTCTTCACGTGAATGTGCAGTAGTCAATAAAGTTCTTGCTAACATAAAATAGTCTTAGGCAAGCAGTGAAGTAGGATCACTCTGAATGCACTGCCTTTAACAATAAACACCTTCATAGCCACCTGCCAAAACGTCTGTTGTATATTCAGCACTATTTTTCACATTTTAGAATTAAATATGGAAAATTATGTATGGATTATCAGGGAACTTTAACATTCATGGGGAATTACAGAACTAAGCAGGCCCCAAACCTGCAGGAATTGAGATTATGTTTCTATACCCCTTCCAATGAGTAAGCCAAATCCCAAAACTCTATTAAAAATATTTTCAAATAAATTGGAGGAAATTAAAACTTTTATGGATATCTCAGGAATGTCAAGGCTGAAAAAAACATAATACAGCCCAAACCTAGATAAATGAAGCATACAGAAGCAATGAATCACTTTACAATACAGGTCATCTGTATTAACAGACAGGTGAATAGAAAATGGACAATAGAACAACGCCCACATGAAGTTCACACTCAGCTTCGGTTAGAAGAAGGGCTGAGCTCTCTCATCATAGAACAAATTCAAGGAGACCAACAGGTCCTTGTCATTAGCCATCTTATATTTTCTCCGTATTTTAAGCTCTGTCACAAATTTGGTATTTGGACCAAATTTACTACCTATTTTTTCCAATTCATAGGATTTCTGAGAAAAAAAGAAAAGACCCGATCTGATCTGTTGTTTTGCTTTAAGACAATAAGAAATCCACAGTTTTGTGATAGCAACTGATTTCAATTAAGCCAACATCATTCCTTTGCATAGACAATACAATCCCAAATACACAGGCAGTGCCCTCCACCATATAACTCCCCAGATTAAGACTGGTAAATGACAACCTCTTCTCAGTCTTCTTTGTATTACCAGTATCCTGTAGGTAACAGTCATAAAAAATTTTCTTGTCTTCCCTAGGGAAATGGTTGACTCGGCCACATTGGACACCTTCAGGAGTCATCTGGACAGGGTGCCTGGGCCATCTTGTCTAGACTCTGCTCTTCCTAGAAAGGTTGGACTAGATGATCCCTGAGGTCCCTTCCAATCTGGGATTCTGTGATACTGTGATCCATGAAAAGAGAACTTCCCCATGCTCTTAAACAACCAGATGACTCTGTCTCCATCCCCGTTAACAGTGCTGGCCAGAGCAGGGTGATGGCAAGATATGTGTCCTTACAGACTGTGGTGGCAGCTGCGTTGCAAGTATATGCCAGAATCTATCAAGAAAAAAACAACTATCAAGTGTGTTGCTGCACCTTGCCATGCACATCTTAATGTTCCTTAGCACGCAAAATCCATCTTTTCTTACACAGTCAGGGAGTGAATTAAAAGAGCTCTTTAAAAGAGCTGGGGACATCTACAGGAATTAAATTTATACCAGTGAAAAGTTCTTGCTTAACTTGGCCTTACTTTTACTCATCTGAAAGAATACAAATAAATCCAAGTTATGTAGTTTACCTGTTACTATAAAAATCCACAGATGGCGTAAATGTTTTAACTGTCAATACCTCTCAGTGAGAAACCAAGAAGGATTCCCCACTGCAGTTATAGCAAGAGGCTGGAGAACTGGGGTGAGTTTTTGGTTCTGTTGGACAAGACAATTTGATCTGTATCTCAGAGCCTCAGGTTTTCATAATATATCATTTCTTCTCTCTTTGTCATTTACTTCCATTTTAATTTATTTGGATAGACAACTCTCTTTAAATACCTATAAAATCAGCGTCACCTCTATACTCAGATGTTTTGGTATTAGGGTATTATTAACAACGATAATGGCTGGGTACTTGGCAAAAGTTCACTTCTACACCAATGCCCACAGCAAACCTTACCTGAGTTGTGCAGCTTGGCATGGGAGACTGTGCTAGCCACCTTTCCAGACTTACACCGGGCACAGCAGTGCCATGTACCTGGAGCATGTTTGGGATGGCCAACGGCAGCTCCTCCTGCCCCCAGCGCAGGAGCCTTCATGTAGCTGGCCACAGCACTGGGAGAAGCACCTGTAGCACAGGCTCACATCAAAGGCATCGCCTTGACCACAGCTGAGAACACCTGGAGTGAACTAAAGCTTAATTGGGATGACATTAAGAAATGGTAATGATTTCTGACATGAATGAATTATGGACTGGTGCCATTCTCAGAAGAACATTCTTATCTTTGCTAAAGTTGCCTTAAGGAGATAAGGAAACACATTAAGAAGGAACCTAAGCCATTATTCCAGCTAAAACCCAGGGTGCTCAAAATAAAACATCATCACATTGAAGGATTAGTGTCCAGTACTGCGGGTAGGTATGTGCCACATGCTGAATGCTATTCCCAATTGATGCTGTTTCTCTACACTAGTCTTAAAAGGAGACATTTGTAAACAGAAATGTATCCAAAGGTTAGGGAAACACGGCTTTCATGGACAGTGGGTTGTCAACATACCTGAGAGGCTTATAGAAAAGAGGACTATCTGGGATGAGTTATTTTTATGTTATTTTACACTCCATAGAGATGAAAGCAGAAGAAATTAGGAAATACAGCATTGTGAGTTAATATAGATCTTTCTGAAGCTATAAAAGTAGCTTCTCATTCAAGTTTAACCCAAAAGAACCATTAATGTCATAAGCATATGGCAAGATGTAAACCAAAATTGTTCATGTGACCTAATATGCTTCCTTTATAACAGATGTAAGATGTCCAGGACCTAAAGCATTGGTAAGAAGAATTGGTTTTCACAGAATCACAGAATGGGAGGGGTTGGAAGGGACCTCTGGAGATCATCTTGTCCAACCCCACTGCTTGAGCAGGCACCCCCAGAGCAGGGGCACAGGACCACGTCCAGGCGGGGTGTGAATGTCTCCAGGGAAGGGACCCCACAGCCTCTCTGGGCAGCCTGTGCCCCTGCTCTGGCACCCGCACAGGGAAGGGGTTTTTTCTCATATTGAGGTGGAACTTGCTGTGTTCCAACTTGTGCCCATTGCCCCTTGGCCTGTCGGTGGGCACCACTGAAAAGAGTCTGGTCCCATCATCCTGACACCCACCCTTTAGATATTTATAGGTATTGATGAAATTCCCCCAGTCTTCTCTTCTCCAGGCTGAACAAACCCAAGTCTCTCAGCCTTTCGTCATAAGGGACATGCTCCAGTCCCCTGATCATCTTTGTAGCTCTCCGCTGGACTTGCTCAAGCAGTTCCACATCCTTCTTACACTGGAGGGCCCAAAACTGGACACAGTACTCCAAATGTGGTCTCATGTGCTTGTACTCATTAAAGAAATAGCCAAAAGACCAGACTAAGAAGGGGGGAAGGACATATACCAGCTTCTTAAGCAGCATGGCCCTTAGCAAAAGTCTTAAGAAAACTGGGAGTTTGTGGTTGCCCAAGTGTTATCTTAGGGAGATTTAGTGTGATGAGAAGCGACAGCAGCTCTTGTTGCCTGGCTCCTGCCCAGTTCAGGGACACAAGGCAGTGTAGCCTTCATACATAGACTGGAGCAGAGGTTCCCACAGCCCAGTCACTTATTCATTAACCTTACAGGAGCCATCCACAGAGCCTCAGGTGAGTGCTGAGAACAAAAAAAAGGTCACCATAAGAGATGCATAGTCAAGGAGGGTCCCGGCCTGGGATGGGCATAGGCAGTGCAGGAAGAAGCAGACACCACCAGAATCACCAAACGGGGAAAGAGATGCCTCTGCTTTCACCCTCTTCCCTGATTTGCAGCAAATGTGTTACCAGTGTTGCCCCTGTCACAGTCCCATGAGCCCATGTACCCAGAGAGAGTGAGGGCTGTGCCATAGAGCACGTATAGCCCTGCCCCAGTGCTTTTGGGCACCAAGGCAGCTTAAAAGGAGATCAACAGATTAGATTTACACTAAAGACTCTTGTGAAATCATGTGAGCAATCTGCATTTGTGTAAATTTGTTGCCATTTTGCATTTGGCAAATATGGTGTTCGCAATTGCCATGTTGTTGTGCCTCTCGCAAAGGCAGGGATGGTGGACAGCACGCAACCACTGTGTCTCTCACACCGAATACGCTTTTCCTGCCCAGGCTGAGGAGCACAGGCAGACTGCTGTGAACAGTGCTGTTTAACTCGCTTTTGAATGACACTCTGGCCGTTTAATAACCTCTGCTGTTCCCTCATTTAAGATACTGTCACAGTTTAAGGTTTTAGCAGGGGAGGAGCAAAGCCACCATAAAAGTAAAAACCAAAATTCTTCAGAGAACTAGAAGATGAAAGGAAGAAAAACAGCTGTTCCTGATGTTAAATTCAATGGCAGTAAATCCCCTTCTTTTTTCCAGTAGTTTTTTCCAGAAATAATTTACAGTCCAAAACGTATCTCATGGCATACAAATCAATCTGTATTGAGCCTGCCTGCCTTTAGAGAAGGTCCAGAAGGGGAAAAAATAAAAATGGACTGTAAATAGTTGTATTGTGACACATTTTTCACTTTCAAGATGTCTGTAATTTTTGTGGTTCACATTTTAAATGAAAGTCCAAGTTGTTCTTCTGCTGATGGTCCCCATTCTGCGGAAAGGCCAATGGATACCGAGGGACTCGTCACTGCTGCGGAGGATCTGCCTCTGGAGTTGCGCAGATGTGCTCTGCCTGGTCCTGAAGCTACAGCAAGCCTAAACCACGCAGTGACAATTAACACCAGCAAACAGTCACCAAAACAAGGCTAAGCTGTTTCACTCCCAATTCTAGAACAAAAGCAGCTCCCTTTGGTCTGATCGGTGTGGTTTAAAGACTTTGATAAAGTTTCCACCTTAAGGATTGTGGGGAGGAAAAAATAGAAAAGCAAATTGCAGAATGTAGACTGAAGTACTTGCGATCCTTGTGACAAATACTAATGTATAAATCAGCAGCCCAATCCAGGCCCGGGCCGCTGATCATGTTCTTTGCTGAAATGTCACCTGTTCCTATCTAACGATTTGCATAATGCAAAGCTTCTCACTCGTAAAATACAGATTAAGAGGGGAAGCAAAGAGTCATTCTCGAACCACAGAGCCATTTCAAACAAAAAAAAAAAAAGAAGAAAGCAGTCTTTACTATTAACCCTGTCATAGCCACAGGCTTTATTTCCCTTTTTTGCATTTAAAACGATAGCTCCATTTGGAAAGGAAAATAATCCGTTAGATCCAGCTTCACTTTTTTAATTTGTTTTCTTCATTTCTGTTAGACTCTCAAATTCAACATGAATAGAAGGGAAATAATTAAACTATTTAACACTGGAACTTTAATGAAACATTTAACTGGTCTCATAGAGCCTGTCTGAAATGCATGGACATCTATCAACATCTTCCTGCCAACTTCAGTGGGGTAAGGCTCTAGTAGTCATTTTGAGGAAGTTTGTTTACTGTTTTTTTCCCCATACTTTTAAGTTTACCATAAGGTGTACGTCTCTGAGTTCTGCCTCACTGCCTAGGAAGAAGAGGGGCTTTTTTTTCCCTTCTCCTGCAGTGAAGACCACAGTGCTTATGGCTGCACGAAATTCTTTTAAAACAGCTTTATGCAATCATAGCTTTATATTGCTAATAAAAAGCATTCAGAGTACAGCTGGAGTACAGACACAAAAATAGGAAGGTATGTTGAATGGAATATTTCAGGATTGAAAACAATTTTAATTGCTAAAGATTAGGATGAGGTTTATCCTTTCGCACATTATCCTAACAAAGAGTGGTCTCCTGTAGGGCTCTCGGTTCTACCTGTTAGCAGCTGGTCTTGGCCATCACCAGAAACTGGGTGCTGGTGTTCATTTGGCTCAGGCTGGCAACTCCTTTGTTCCAACTGACCGCACTGTTCTGAGGCAGAGTTTAAGCTATTCAAAGGTTGGAGGCTGTTTTCTTGCAAGAACTTCAGACTTGCATACGCATGTACAACGATACAAGGGGGGCCATGGTCCTGACTGCAGCACGTGTCGCATCTTCTCCCTCAGGCCAGTTGTGTCTGGCAAATCCCCTGCTCAAGCCATTTGGCCTAGTCAAGGCATTTATTAGAGCTTAAGATCTCTGTACCTGAAAGACAACTTCTTTCTGTGCATTGTTGTGACAAGACGGGAGATTGGAGCATGCGCTGGTGCTGCCATGTGCTGTGTTTAATTGCCTGCAGGGCAGCAGTGGGGGATTTTCAGAGGAAAGGGTTTTATCCTGGCATTCTCCACCGGTTTGCCAGCACCCAAGCCCTTCAGGGAATGGTTCAAAGCTTATCTATTTTCTTCTGGTCCTGAACGGCAAGTTACCGAAGTCTCCCTGCCTTGGCAAGAAAGGGTGTTTAATATGTCAGACTGAGCTTGCTGCACCCCGCTGCACCGTGCAGGCACTTCTCTTTCTTTCATGAGGTTGCATTTGTTCACTCACCACTGATTAAACAGTTCATGTTTTTTTCCTGAAGATTTTTAAATCCTGGGGAAAATAAATAAGCAAACTTGAGCATAATAAGGTGCAAAAATAAACAGTAAGGCTGCAGCCATTCCTCATAAGCACACCCATGGGCAGGAGTGGGAAGCATGCCACTTGCATGGCTAAAGATTGGCCTTATCTTACTTTAAGATAAGGCACAAAGCTTTGGAATATGAGGTATTTTCTGCTTATTCAAAGGTACTTTTCTTATTATACACATCTGAATAAGAATATGAGTTTGAAAATAACCTGAAATTTTAAGAGACCTTAGGGAAGAGTGTGGTAAAATCCATAGTATTTAAGACTTGCAGCAGACACATAGAAGCAAAAGCTCTTATGTGATGCTGGAAGATGAGTTTAGACATACAATTCAACACTCATTTCCATGGGACTCATGAACCAGGCTTTCTAGAAAATCTTCTTTTCCATCTCCTTATGCCTAAGAGATAACCTTTTCCCACCGAGGGTTACTCCCCTCCCCTTCTTACTGCCTGTTTTCACAAAACTTGTCAGAAATTTCTGTGACCTTTTCAGTTCAGTCAAGATTGTCCAAAAATTGTGACAAAAACGTGGACACGCAGTGACAGACAGAACAGGACTTCATGGAAACAAAGCTAAATATGGCAAATAAGAAGACCCATCTGATGAGAAGAAACTGGAAAGGGGACATCAGAGGCAAATTTTACATAGCTACACCAGTGAAGTTTACACAAGCTTAACTACAGAACATGTCAAAGGGTGGGAGGTGTATTACTGTTTTTCGCTCCTTAATCTTCTCATTTTATACTTGATCTTTCGGTATACAGTCTAAAAAAAAGATACTTTCTAAAGTCAAGGGCAAGAATACAGAAAAAAGTAACTTGGAAGAGAATCTAACTAGGTTCTGAGCACTGATGACCGTGAAGACTGCCAAAGGGTCTTTTTTTGTAATGCTTTTAATAAAAACAGGCACAACTACTATACTGACATTAACAAAAGTTACTGGGACCATTTCCCTGTGAACTCTCTGGGATCATCTCTTCTTCCAGGTACTTCTAGTTTTCTGATGTGGCAGAGGGAGGCAGAGAAAGGTGAGAAAAATGCTAAGGAGGGACAGACTCCATTACACCTGGACTTTCCCCTCTTGCATCACCACTTTCTTCTCTGTTAGTGATTCTTGATCCCATTGTCATCTTCACTCTTGAGAATCTGCTGGCTGTTCACCCCATAGCGCATGCTTTTCTTGAAGGTCTATGGACTAGATGGTCTAACAGGTCTTTTCCATCTCACAATCTGTGATTTTTGTCTTTATACAGTACTTCATTCCCTGTTTCCCCTTCCATCTCCTCCTGCAAATTGAGACTGGCTGAGGGGAGGCTTAAAAGAGAATGAACTGTCACTTAAACTGTCTGCATCACTCAGTCATTCTTATAAACAGGGATCTCATATGGCTTCAGCTCTGTCAGGAAAGCTAAGCCTCTCAAAATTTCTCAGTATTCAAGATGTGCAGAATAAATTACAAAGAGCAGGTTTATCCACAAATACTTGTCTTTCAAAAGTAGCATTACTGCTCAAAGGTGCTTGCAGCATGCACACTAATGCACACAAACACACAGAGCATTCAGAAGCTTCAGCGCTTCCAGACGAGCAGCTGCACTGTCCAACACCTTTCCATACAGGCTGGGGGAATTTTTACATGAGTGTTTGTACAGCGTAAAGAGAACTGTAGGATTCTGTAGTCTGATCTGCACTTGGCATAACGCCCTACACACCAGTGCCTTCTCTGGACACAGGCTAAATTACCAAATGTAAATTCTGTCTTAATTTACACTGTACTTTTAGGATTATGGACTGCCTTTGACACTGGGAGAATTCATTCCCAAGATCTATCCTGATGTACTTTTTAAAGCAGAGTTTGTTACGCTAACTCTATTCCTCCTCAGCTGAAACTGAGCTATCTACAGACACAATTAACACAGGGTTCTTTAATTGACATCCATTAGCTTCATATAGAGGCTACCACTTCTTTATGTCCAAGGTGGGCAGAGCATGCTAACATCTGCAGTACATCTGGACAGGTACTGTGCTGTTTGCTGTGCTGCTGACTCACTGATACAGTTCTGCTCTCAGAGAATCAATGGCAGAACAGCAGTGAATATTCACTTCTGGCAAGTATTGCAGGGATCCAAAGCAACAAAACACTTAAATACAGGTTTAAGTCACAACGTTAACTGCTAAACTGGGAGCAGAGCTGAGCACTGCTATCTCAATGAGATACTTTTCCTAATATAAGAAGTAGACTTGTCTACTTTTAGCAGCATTATGTAATATATTCCCTCCTGTTGTATTCCACTAATATTTCTAAACCTTTTTTAGCGTTGCCATTGCTCAGACCCTTTGATCTTATTTTATAGCAATATCTAGGATTATAATTCTCCATTTATATTTATCCAAGTTAAACATTGTTTTGCACAAGCTGTCTATACAAAATAATAATAATAAACTAATTAGTTATTGTTGTGCTTGAGTCCAAACAAAAGGTGACCTGCTTTTCTACTCTATTAAGAATTCTATTAATCTTAAAAAAAAAACAACACATGGAGAAACAGACATGGGGAGAGAATAAAATAAGTTGCAGGTTCAATAGGTACTATCTGAAACATTTAATAACTCTAGTATCACAACTCTTTGGTTATAATTCTGTCCAAAAGAATAGATCTGATATGACCATTCTCTCTCTTTTTTGGGGGTTGTTTTTTTCTTTTTTTGGACAACTGATCAAGAAAAGGGAGTGATTTCCCCCTCCAGTTCTTCCCCTCCGCTTCTGTCTTTTGAGAACAATTCTTCTGCAGATTCTTGCAGCTGAGACTATGGTCCCATTTCTAATCAGTTACAGGATGCATTTGTCTGTCTTGAACCGGGCCAATGTGCAAGATAAAAAGATTTTTTTACTTTCTGTGCTCAGTTACAGTAAAGAATTCAAGTTTACATGAACATCATGTACCGATCAGGTTCTTTCTTATAAACACCTCAAAGGCAAGATGCTTATTATTTCATTGAAACTGTATGATTTTCCCTGGAGATAATTCTTACATTTTCTAGGATATGAAAATCTGCACTAGACAGTGTCCTGAGGTATAGAACTGCACAGACCTGAAAGGCAGAGAATGTTAGACAAAATGCCCCAAATGAGATTTAAAACACCTGATAGTAAAAATAGCACATTGCTTTCGCTTTCATATAGCAAATCTTAAAATTTACCCAAGGTAAAAAAAGATTCTAAGGTCAACTTCACTGTGTTTTTACCAAAAGCCACTAAGGAAAAAACACAATAGGAAGCAGAAGAAAAAATTTTTTTGTCCTTGATTTTCCCTTGAATGGAGGCAATCTGCTAGAATTTGCATTTTACACTCGGGGGCCCAGTTTCCTCCCTCCTGCCTGAACCACTCACCCCTGCTGTAGAAGTCAATGGGCGTTCGGTGTTCCTTGCTGAGGCAGAATTGATTCGCTTGCGTTTCAGAGGCTTATAACTCGGCTCTTTGCAGTGCAAATAAATTGACAACTTTTCCAAACTATGAACAACCTGCTTTCTCCCTGTAATCTTAGATAATGGAATATATGTATGTGACATAAACACATTAGAATAGAATAGAATAGAATAGAATAGAATAGAATAGAATAGAATAGAATAGAATAGAATAGAATAGAATAGAATAGAATAGAATAGAATAGAATAGAATAGAATAGAATAGAATAGAATAGAATAGAATAGAATAGAATAGAATAGAATAAATTTCTGTTGGAAGGGACCTACATGATCACCTAATCCAACTGCCTGTTATCAGCATCTTACCTATTAAAAGCAAAAAAAAATCCCAGAAGAATGGAAAAAAAGTTTATAAAGTGAAGGTTTTACATGTGTACAGATAATACTAGGGGAAGTAATATCTATGATAATCTGATCCCTGACAGCCCTTTTTTACTAGCCCAGTAGTCATCCTGCCGCTGGTTTGGTGTGGGTTACCTGAGAGAGCAAGCTGTTGGCAGATCTGACTTCAAGCAGCAATACTTTGAAAGGAATATCTATTATCTATGGTGCAGTTCATATGTATAAAAACATAGCAGTTATTTTTTCATTGTAGATGTTTGGTTAAGATATCTAAAGGAAGGCAGGAAGAATCTCCACTTTAATATATTTAGAGCCACCTTGTGGTCCCACTTTGGATGTTTCCTTCACCCTCTCCCGGGAGCTGAGTTTTGATGCCTCTCAGGCACCCATGTGCTGAGGGCCGCTCCCATCACACAGGGCACTGTCATCCCCCCCTACCCCACCACCACAGAGACCTGAGGCAATTTGCAATATGCTTCGAGATTATAAGCTTTCTTTGGTCTGAGGCAACATAGTTATTTGTTCAGGCTCCTGCTTCATAACATGGTCTCACAGACAATACCTTAAAAATATTTAATAGAACTTAAATAAGGTAAAAAGAATAATTACAGAGTATGAAGGCAGTCTGCCCTTTCAGCCTTTCCATCCAGTTTCAGAAAGCTGGAACCTGATGGTGTTTTTAGTGATTTTCCAAACCAAATGAGAGACTTACCCATCTGTACCACAGGACAAAGGTGGTAAAAATTCCCGACAACATCTCTGAAATACTGGTTCACAACGCAGACAGTAGTGAATGGATTTCCAACTTGTGCAATAGTTCTGGCTAAAGGAAAAAAAAGGTGTCATAATACTACCTTCTTATATATCTCCTTTTTACAAATATTCAAAGCAACATATGGTAGCACTGCCTTGGCTCAGTAAAACCTTTTTATGGGATAACTTTAACATATAAAGTCAGAAGATTACTAATATTTTTTAAGCTAAACAAGTGTTTTGTTGAATCAAGGTCCAAGATTTTTCCTGAGATTTTATTTGCGTTGATGCAGGAGAGGTAACAGTGGGAGTCAGGCAGGGCAAGATACATCTGAGTGAATGGAGTTGTCTATACAATTTAAGTTAATAACAAACTCATTCATCTGCTCCTGTTATATCCCACGGAGGGCAATGGGCAGATTTGTGGCACAATTCGTAGGTGCCCACAAGAGGTTTGATAACCCATGCCCTGGAACTGCCTCTCCAACAACTCTGCAGGTGAGTGTCTCCAGTGCAGGTACCTAGAGGGCAAATTCCAAAACAAGGTGAAATTACTGTTACCTGTGGTCTCTGCAGAAGTTTTCTCAGCTCTGACAGCATCAATAATTTAGGTTTGTTTGTGCATAAATTTAAACTAATATAGCTAAGGATGTGTTTAAAGCCAATTTTTAAAAAAGGGTGGAAAACATGGATGTCCTTAAATCACCCTAGAACATCCCACATTTCCTTACCTCTTTCAAGTGCAGGGGTTTGCACCAGTATAATTTTTAGCTCTGTGCAAGATTAAATTTTTTTCCCTCAATTAGCACCTCTGTCAAAGCCTCCTGAAGTCAATGAGAGTCTTTTCACCGACTTCATTAGATTTTGGATCCGCTCAAATCCTTCAGTTCATGACCTGTAATGATTCCAGTAGGCTCCAGCGGAGCAGCACACTGAGAACCACCACCCATACACAAATGTGCATGTTCCCCTCCCAGTGCATTCCCCAAGCTACTAGTCACTATTTTCTTAAAATATGGTAAATTTCCCACTCCAGCCACAGTGAAGAAGGTGAAGAGCCTGGAAGTATGTTGGCACTGAACTGCTTTCATCTTCCTCTGATTCAGAGGGAGATCCCCCCAGCAGCTTAAGAAACAAGACATTTATTTTATTTGCGTTTGAAAACAAGAAATATATATATAAAAAAGAAGTGTTTTCCCCTCCTTGGATAAAAGGACATTCTGGATGTACCTCATGGAATTGTTGAATATACTCTTTTCTCTCCCTGGATGTGTCTATTTAAGCAGCTCTGCAAGGGTACTTGTATGCTCAGGCAGTTCCCCCAGGCTGGAGCTCAACTCCAGTCCCCCCAGCCTGGGGCTGCCGAACCACTGTTTCCAGCCCAGGAGCTGCTATAGGCACATGCCCAGCTCACCTCTGCTCAGTATTATCTGTCATGAAGACAGCTCAGCATGGGCAGAAAAAGGGCAAAATTTTTGCCCTTATCATGGGCAGGGGCCAGGACATGAACTCTGGAAAAGATCATAGAGAATAATTATAGAAAAGAAATGTCTAAATATGCCTTAAAAGGGTATGGTAGGACTATGCATCCCACAGGGCAAAAAGAACACAGAGCAGAGAGGAAAAAAATCTTACTCTGAGTTCAGACACAGCCAAGTTACCATGTTACGTAGCAGACTCATGGCACGTCCGTGCAGGTTCGGAGGTACCCCTCCAAAATGCAACCTGTACTGCTGGTGTGCAGGGATGGGATGGCACATCCAAACAGTGGGCACTGGAGATGGAAGAGGAAGGAGCAAATGGAGAAGAAGCAGCAAGAAAGAGAAGAACAGCTTGGTCCGTGCAAGGAGACTAGCAAGGTGCAGTGGGCAAAGCTAGCATGGAGATGTGGAAAAGAGAGGAGAAGAGGAGAACTGATTGCAGCAAGCAGGGAAGACTTAGCCCAGTTGGCCCCTAAGTGGCTCAGGAGGGAAGGGGAAAGCAAGGAGAAGGAGGAGTGGCTTTGCCCCCGGGGCTGGGGGACGGGGAAGGCGCTGGGAGGAGGTGGTTAATAGCCTGCACTCGGCTGCCTCACCAGGAACGGCAGTGACACCTGACTGGGAACTTGGGGAAAGAGTTGGCGGCTTATTAAAGCAGCCGGACCCCGGCTGAACCCCACAACTACACGCTAGGATTGCTGTGTGCCCCTTGATAACTCACAGCTGCTGATAAAGTCCACTGGTAATGGCTTTTTGCTAATGAGAAAAGTGCCGCTGATTATGACAAATAGCCTTGGACCAACAGGCTAAGCTGCTACATAGGCTCCCAATTGTCAGTCTGGGTGATTTTTGCATTTCATTATTTCTTTCCTGACGTCCTGCCTCTTTCTATCCTTAACGTACTCCCAGAGCCGTGTGTCACAATTTTAATAACACTTCTTTATCTCAATTTTTTCCTCCTCTCTCCACGGGAGCTGGAAACAAAAGGCTGTTACAGAAATAATGTTTAACCTCGCTGGTGTGTTGCAGCAAAAGAAACCCCACAGCTATTGTTCAAGAATTAAAAAGGTGTAAATAGGCCACATAGAACCCACTCAGCCCTTAAAGACAGACTTTTAAAAATACCTATTATTACTATTATTTAGACCCCTTTCATGTACAGTTTCAAGGCCTGCCACGTTCCCTTTCTCTTCTCCTGTGACAAAAGTATAGCACATATCTAAGCACAGAAAATGAAACCTTGGTGGACAGTGACACCGTCCTGCTGTTTTGAATGCCTTCTAATAATAGCAATATTATTTTAGAAGGAAGAAGAGGAAAAAAAAAGCCACCAAGGATTCAGAAGAAACCTGCTATCTTCTTTGCAATTGGTTACAAATTATCTTATTTCATTAAAAACATGAAATCTGAAGAGTATTGGGTGAGTACAGCAGAACTAAGGCCAATGTGTGCCCTAAGACTAGGTATAAAAATGATGCTATTCTGCCCTTAGGCTCATAAAACAGCAGTAAACAACTGAAGTTTGCTGAGTTCTCTCCTGCTCTGATGTCACTAAGATTTCCCAAAGACGACCCCTGCGTTTGAGGTCATATTGCTGCCTACGGGCCTTGACTTGCAAAACAGACTGATCCCACTGCAGGTTCCTTGTGTGCCCTCCTGAAGCTGCCTGCTGTGCTGCCCTTCCATGCTGCCCACAACCTGGTGTCCTGCAAGAGAGAAAAGGGGCGAACCACAGCCCGCAGAAGCATTTTGCCGTGGCTGAGGGGGAAGTAGGAGCACATGAGTCGTGTTGGAGGCAGCACTTGAGCAACTGCCTTTTCAGACCCCAGTAGCTTACTTGTAAATGCAAAACCAAGGAGACACAAAAATGTTCCTGAAAGCAGAATCAAAGATCTGTGGTAGACGTTGTGGAGGCACAGGCGCTCTCCCCATCCCCATTAACTAGTCAGGCAGTGGGAGATTTTAAAAGACTGAATGATCAGGGGACTCGGCAAAAGAATCAAGAGCTAAACCAGAGTTCAGAGCATGGGCTTTAAGTGTACAGCTGTTCTTCATGTCTATCGCTTGCATTTCTCTTTGTCTATGATTTTATAAATTGCAGCCCTAGAATAACGTTTGCTTTACAAGTGTTATAACTACATTACATCAGCGACATTAAAATCATCCCATTTGGAAAAGAAAACTGAGCTTAAGCCTATTCGTTTTTTAAGCATCTTGAGAAATGTTGGGTTTCCTAAGCTTTGTCATCCCAAATTGAAGGTGAGGAGAGATGAATCTTCAGTTAGGTTCTCCTTTCATTATTATCTCTTTAAGCTTTTCTTGGAAAATTTATGATTCACAAAAAATGTTAAAAATACACAAGAAAATTATAGGACCTGTTTGGAGTTTGGTTGCTTGAAATCTCCTTTGTCAACATCTTGTTTTTATATTTGTCTGTAAAGTCTAACTACAAAAACAATATCAAATTATCATACTAAAGACTTAAAAAATAATCTTATTTTCTATACAATTAAATGCTTTTTACTGTTATGACCGAGCTCACTCTCTCATACTGCACAGCTTGATTATTTGAACATGATTATTATAAAGAAGTTTGCAAACTAGTTTTATTTGCTTTACCACGATTTCTGCTCCCCCACAAGAAGAGCCTGTAGTATTAATTTTATTCATGGGAGGAAAGTTTTCTGGATAAAAATAACACAGTTCACATAAGTAGTGTCAACTGTGAGCACTGGTGCAAAGGCAGAGCCAGAAAATTAATGCACAATCAATTACAAAATCACTTGTAGAGCAACAGCCAGATAAAAATCACTCCCTTTGAGAAGGAAACCTTAGCAAAATCCCACTGTCCCTTCAAGATCCCATTTGGTTTGCTCTAGCTGATAACCTGCTGAAAGTCATCTCTCATCCTGGGCTCTCTAAAGCAAAGCTTCTGGAATATTTCACAGTTGGGCCATTTCTAGGATGGCATTTGTGACATTCACACACTTCAGTTTTGAATTTTACTGGATAATATTCCACCAACACTGAATTTTCATGTCTTAAAAACAAAAGTAGCAGCCAGGCTCTGACACCTAATTGCAATTGTCTCCCTTGCAGAGTGCCATTGGTTTCAAGTCACTTACTTGAAGAGTGGTCTCATTACATTGAAACTAAAGGGCCTGTATTAAAGAAAATCCCTGCTGTTCCCCTTCAGCCAACCTCCAGCCTGCCGTTCTCCCTCTAAAATCTCTTACAAACACCTGGAAAATACCTAGAAGAGCACAGATGCCACTGTAAGAGAAATAAATACAGCCACAACAGAGGTCACACAAAGTTTCTGACAGCTAAAGAGATTTTAACATTTCAGTCAACATCTGGATTGTGAGCCAAATTTTGCTACTGATAACCTGGAAAATTTCAATTATATCTGAGAACCAGTAAAATCCACAAGCAGCTAGAAATTTTATAGCATGCTAACCTGAACACTTCTAATGTTAACAACAAGAACAGATAAATGCTCCTAGTACTCATTAATTAAACAAACATGAATTAAACCCTGTGGTTTTTCTGCTTTTTAACAATTTTTTTTTTAAAAAATTATTTTTTATGCTCCATTTATTTGTGGAGTTTTTCTTGGCTTGATAGATTTTTTTTGCATTTGGTAGGGTATTTATTCTTTCTTGTCCAAAGAAAGCACTTCCCAAAGTTCAGGTTTGGCTGCTATAAATGTGAGAGCATTGTTTTAAGGAAATATTTGTATGTTTAGGTCTATTGACCATTTATACCATTATTTAAAGGGGTCACAGAAAAGGGCAGTGGTTATTAAAACAGAGAGAGCGAGAAAAAGCAGGAGAGAGACAGAGGGAGCGAGAGGTAAGAAACTCATAATGGGATTTTTCATGTGGAACAATCATTTTATCTAATACGTCTGAAAATGTAATCCATTACTACTAATTACCATGCTGGCATTGAAATACAGGATCACACTTCCTCCAGATCCAGATAGGGGCCCAAACCTCTCTGCTCATTGTTCTTTCCATCCCATCTCGCTTCCCTCCCTTTCTGCTTCTCCAAGAAGAAATTCAGCCCTTCGGACATTAGTGAAGAAGGGCCCGAGGTCTCCCTATCGTCCTAAAGCAGAAGCTAAACAATATTAGCCAATCATTTTTGATAGATGAAGCATGGAAATTAGTTCCAGAGTTTAACTGATAACTGAAACCACACAGTTACATTCCATTATGGCAGCCTTAATTGATGAGCTCATTAAGCCCATTATTAGAGAAATTGATTTCAAATAGGCACTTAAAACTGGCTGGCAAAAGAAAAAGGTGAAGAGATACCGTACAATGTGAAGAAAGTAACTAAAATACATAATGAAGCAAGTAATTTTATAGGTTTGTTTAATGAAAGCCTCAAGAGCATATTAGTTGCTGTGTGGATTTTAAACACTCATTTTATGTACTAATAAAGCTCGCGTCCATTATGGGAGTTCTGAATGCCTCCAATCTTTAATGCAGCTCTGCTACTAATTAATTAATTAACCCCAGCTGAAGCAATCAATTAGTCATGCAGAATCGACACTTTAAAGGTCTACCAGGTAGCGCTGGGCACCAGCACAGAACAGTGGAAGCAAAGTTTCTTTTTTAATTATTTTTATTTTGCTTTCAGTATAACAGGGAAAAAACCAAACAGGACTAAAATTTAAAAGCTTCATTAGCAGCACAGTAAAAATGGGTGATTTACACTCTGACCTTAGATTGTTTCAAAGGATAAAGCAATGGAAAACTGCTAGGAATTTTAGAGATGGGTTCGGATTGGAGATGCACCAGCCTGGCCAGTTAATTTTTGATACGTTCATCTCAAGCAGCCGCCGCTGCTCAGATCAAATGCAGACTGCTGCAAGTTTCCGGGCAACTGCATGGAAGCCCATTTTTATACCTGGGGGCTGAGAAAGTAAGCACATGCAATAAAGGTAGTAATAATAAATCTTCCAGAAGCAAATCTTCAATTTATAGTGCTTACTTGGGAAAACAAAAGCAGAAAAACAAGCCCCTTGGTATTAACCCCTCCTGTGCCTTTTGATTTCCTCCTTTTACCTTCTCTTAAATGCTAAATTGTAGAGCCTTTATCCAAAGGGCACTATATAAATGGCCCTTCATTAAATAAAGCTCATCAGCCATGACCGATTAACCTCAGTTGTAAAGTGAGATTGCTGTCTACGTGAGCTTAAGCGTGGATGAGCTGCTTTGCTGGAAGACTGAACTGAGTCTCTTTCCACTGGGGTGAATTTGGAGGAAAAGCACAGGAAATTTTGCTGAGAAGAGAGTTAAAAAATAGAGTTAAAAAATAGAGCAAGTTAGATTGTAATTCTTATTTGAAGGATCTATTACTGCAACTATTATGGCTGTTGTTATTAGCAGTAATATCAATCTTCTTTTTAAACCGTTGAGTTTGGTCAGCTTGCTGGTACGGTGCTGAGTACACTTGGCAGAAGGTGTCTTGGTGATGTTGGAGTCAGTGGAACGACAGACTGAGCAAAGTTCATTCCTGATAAATGCAGGGACATATAATTTTTCTTTGGCCTTGGGACCACATTTATTATTTTCAAGCCATCTCCAAAAGGAGTCTGATAAAAGACTGAGAAGATGACTTAAAGCGTACATGTCCAACATCGCAATCTAGATTCTCACCTCATGTTTTACACCTACCTGGCCCTGATAGCTTGTGGGGTCAGTAGACATCTGCAGTTCTACCTTAGACATGTGCCTTGTCTTCAGTGGCATTTGGAGACTAGGTAAAGAAGCACTTGCATCCTGAATCTCAGCTTATTCTTCACACTTCTTATTCAGCACAGTCCTTCTGAGACTGCATTTTAAGGATCCCATGCTCTTCTTATGCCCTGCTCAAGGAACTTACAGGTTCTGTCCAAGAGCTGGACTGTGCACCAAGAGCCAGACATCTAAACTGTTAGGCACTGCAACATCTAAGCACAGGCACCCAGGTCCTTTATGGGCTCTTGGCCCATGTGGTGAAAATCTGCTGGTGACACAAAGTCAGGAAAATTATTCATATGGAGAAGGTCTGAAATATCATGCAGAGACCTGCCTGAAACAGTCCAAAATGCAATGTTGTGATCAAGAATTTCTGCTACAAAGAGGAAGATCCTGAGATGGAATCAAGGCAAGAGAAAAAAGACCTGAAGGAAAACTAATCACAGCATGATTGACAGTGTGAGTGCCCATGCCAGCTCTTCTGATTTGCTGATCAAAGCAAGTATGATTCTAGGCTGCATGAGATGACATATTTGTAAGCAGAACTAAGCAAATATTGGATGTATGGAGCCAGCACCAGACTTAACCTTAAAAAAGGAATATAGTTCCTAAAACAACATCCAGGAAAGATGAGTTCACTAAAACTGAGGCATAGAAAATTTCTGAAGAGATCTTGAAAGATGGAGGCCTTTCTTTTTTAGAGAGCTTTGCTTGCTTAGCCTAGCAAAATGAAGGCTGATATGTGATATAGTTCTCCCTATAAATATATCAAAGCAGCATCTTCTCCAGCAGGTAGAAAATCTATTTAAGCTAAAGGATAAAGTTGGCACAACAGCAAATGCATATGAATAAATAATATTCAAATAATAAAATTCAAATTGGCCATAAATAAATTTAGACTGAAAATTAGAAGAAATTTACCATCAGAGGTGGGAGATTTGGGAATAGCCTTCAAGAGGGAAAAGTCAGAGAAGGGAAGCTAAAGGATTTCAGAAGGAATGTTTATTTATGATAGTTTATGATAAAAACTGTATGACCTGGTTGACTTTGATATGCCTCAGAGAGGATCTCCTTTCATCGCCTTTGAAGGCTAAGCTTGCTGCACACAGCATCCAGGTGGGGTTTTTGACACTGTCATTGCTATGTGCATGTGCAGACATTGAAAACCATGAGGATCTGCTTCAGTTGCTTAGCGCCTTATCAGACATTTGTGTTACTGCAACCAGAAGTGCAGCCCTCTTTTTTTGTCCCTGCTGCTCTTAGGTTTTCTCCCATCCAGCTCTATCTAAAATCAATGCCATTCCCATTCTGAATTTACAGCAATGAGTGATGGCTGGACTTAGCCTCTTTGGCTGTATGAGGAAGGCGAGACGTTGTCCCACCTCCTCTCTTGAATGACAGAAGGGCTGGGATGTGCAACATTTATATTGCTGATAAGCAATGCAAGGAGCACAGCTGACATCAAACATGGATATACTTGTGACCAATTCACATTCACACATATTCGTCAGGGAGAGAACTGATTTCACCATATGGTCCAAATGACCTGCTACCTCTGTTAACATAGCAGGGCCAGCGAAGATGCTGAGCTTTGTCTGTCTCCTGTGTCACCAGCAAAATAGTCAGTGATCACTCTGTATCATCTTCCTTCCTGAGATATTTGAGCACTAAAAAGAGCTGAAAGCATGGGTTTGAGTTCTGTAGTCAAGTAAACAGCTCTGAAGTTAGAAAAGTCATATTTTTATTTGTAAATTCTGCACATTTGGCTTGGAAGTCATGGAGACCAGCTAAATTTCAAGCCATTTACTTTTCAAAACAGAACTGCATGTAGTACAAGAAAATACTTTGGGTTCTTCCTTTGTCTGTATCCATTTAGTAGATTAGAGTATTACTGTCATCTTTGCCTTCTTTCAGTTGGTGCTTTTGTGTTCTCATTTCTCTTTCTGTGATTTCAATCCAGGTGATTCCCCAGAATTCAAGTTGCTTGGGCCCAGGCATGAAAGTATTGACAGCATAAAATGAGCAAAGAATTTCAATCACTGTAGCTTCCACCCAAAGACTGCCTGGACAAAGTTGGGTATGGCACACAGAACACTGTACTCTGTGATCGTAAAAACTCTTTAAATTCAAATGATAGCAGAGATATGCAATGATATGATCAAATTTATATACTCACAAGTTCAAACAGGTTCAATTCCATGGAAGGCTGGATGATTCAAATACCAAAACCACACAGGTTAAAGACTTCTTAGTACATCTAAAAAAAAAGCAGTATTAACGGAAAACTTCACAAATCAACCACATGCCAACAGGAGAGCATCTTCAAAGCAGGACCAGAACACCCTTCCCACACTACCCCAAAGCAGTCTCCAGTATCTTAACAGCCTAAGAGAACACATTCAAGATGTGTGGATTCCCAAAGCAAAATGCGAATTCAAGGTATCAATAGTGAACCAGCTCTCACCTCATTAGGACTGTACAGAACAGAGGCAGGTCGCTGGCACAGCACTACATTGACTTTATCCTGTACTACTGGGAAACTGGAGCTGTGCTACATTTTCCAGCTTTGTTTCCCAAAACGTTGAGTAAAAATATAATCACTTTACCCCTTTATCTCGTTTTACATTTGACAAAGTAAGTATTTTTACTGTGGCGCAATCTGTTTTCCACACTGTTGGTGCAAAAACTATTGCTTTGCTAAGGGTGAGCCTTTTTTAACTTAGAAATTGTGAATATGTCCAAAAACTAAGAAAATAATGTGTTTAAAATGTGGACATGTTGAGACCAGAACAAACATAAAGTAACACATTAGGGAAGGGATGATGCAGGGCAAGTGACTATTGCAGCCATAAGGACATTGTTAGAGTGAAGGTGGTCTGCAATGGTTCACTTTGTAGGAGCACCCGCATTGCAAGGGCAAACTTCTTGGAGCAGAGGGAGAACTGATCAGCTGGTGGATGGCAAATCTGAAACCACTACAGCAGAAATCAGTGTGTGTTTATGCCCCAGGATTAAATTAATCTAAAGAACTCTTAGTGCAAGTATTGATGGCACGGAGAGAGAAACAGAAGAGAAAGTGAAGGTTGTAAATACATTTCTTTAAAAAGACACAACTAAGTATAAAGGCACAGATTACAAACAAAAAGAAGGCATAATGCCAAACATCTGACAAACATCACCAAATCTTATCAGGGACTGATTAGTACCTGATTCATTCAAATCCTTCATCTGCGAGAAACAACTAGGGGTATGAATCCAAGCAGATTACAATCAGTTGAAATATTAGCTGGAACACAACAGCATAAACCCTCTAAACATTGCTGTGGTAAACAGGCTTTATATACCTGGACTGATTGCGAGCTGCCTGTTCATACGATGCAGAGAATGAAGCCTAAGACAATCATGTTTCTGATTTCACGCAAGTTTTAGGCTTGTGTAATTCCAATGGCTGATCCAGAGTACATAGACAGAATAATAGCTGTTTGAAAAAGAAGAGAAAATGACATCTTCTCTGTTAAAATGTTCTTGTTTCATCATCTCACTCCTTACTTTTGATACCAGATATTTGACAGTTGTTTTGGAAGATTTCCTTCATCAGCTGAACTCAAAGTGCAAATGGATCCAATTTCAATTTGCTGTTTAAGATACCACAGGACTGCATCCAGTGTTCACCATAGTGCCACCAACAGAGCTCTCCATCCTGAACTATTTGCCCATGCTCTTTGTTGTGAACCTCGTCAGCAAGTAGAGGAGCACACTTCAACATATGACATAACTAATCACCATTTATTTGGAGAAGTCAGCCCAAAATTAAAGGAAGAAAAAAAGTCTCAGTTCTGAGCCAGCTAAGCCCTATCCTGGCCCAGGAGAAACTCCTTACGTACATCCAAGAGGCACACACATACCCTGTCTCTCAGAGAGGCTGGGGACCTGCTCCCTGCATCACTACCATTCAGCAGCAGCTTTCTTCTCTCTCCCCAGGCAGAATCACTTTATTCTCTGGCTTGGTACCAGACTGTGATTTCTGGTGTATTAATCATTAATTAGCCAAGTTTCTGGATGAAGTTCAGGACAGGCAGCTTTTTCTGCTGGAAAACAGGGCTTTGTCTGTTGTCCTGGGACCAAACAGCTACTTGCAAGAAAAGTTACTTTAAAACAGGAGTATTTTGGATAAAAATGTAGATTAAAAACTAGGAATGATGCTAAACTTGATGTTTGCTTACTTTGCCCCAGCTATGGTAGGCTTTGCAGTACAGCTTGTCTTTCTTTGTGTCATCTTGTACCCTTACACACTTTCCATGAGTATTTAGACTAGATGATTGCTGTAGGTCCCTTCCAACTGAACTATTCTATTCTATTCTATTCTGTTCTGTTCTGTTCTGTTCTGTTCTAATTTCCTTCAGTCCCCACTTTGCCCACAGAAATTAATAAACTAGGCTACTATGAAAGATTTGAGTGAATAGGTCTCAGACCAGAGAACATCCAAATCTATTAACTGGCCTGCTACACCACCACCAAAACAGTGTGACCTGGCAAGCCGTGTACAACTTTTCTATTCACCACAACAAATAAAGCCCATACATACATAATATAAACTCATGTCCCTCTGTTGACCTCTAGCATCCTTGCCATTATGGCACACTAGCCAATGGACTGCACATGGCACATCTGAGGTTTTGCCCTCACCTACCAGCACCACGTCTGTCACCCAGGACATGTTCTAGGACACAGAGATGAGGCTGACAGTGAGAGACATTTCCTTAGGACAGGGACCATCTCCAGTTCCATGTTTGCAGCTCTCCCTAGACCCTGGCCTTGATTTTGGTACAATATTTAAGACACTCCTGCAAACAAACCAAATACATGGCAAAAGTAAGATCAAAGGGGGAAAAAAGTCTTTCTTGCCATCCTACTGATAAGAGTATAAAAAATATTAATGACCCGCAGTGTGATTGGGGCTTTTTAGGAAGGCATGAACCATGCCCTGAAGGGCTCAGGTCAGGACAGCTGCATGGAGTGGATCTGCAGGGTTTCTGCTATGGAGCCCTCTCCCTCTGAAGCTGCTGGGAGCAGTTCCTCAGCATGAGGAACTATTAACCAGTCCCATGTAATCTTTGTAAAAATTATAAAGGGAGACACTCTTGGTTTGAATTTCTGTTGCCCTTAGCTGCATAAGTCCCCAAGCTTACGGTTGCACATGATAGAAAGGCAAAGCAGGGAGTTCGTAAGCTTAATAACCACTTGACTTTCACAAATACTTTCTGCTACAAGATGCTGAACAATTCAAAAATGTTCCAGTATTTATATTGCATCCCAGATTAAATAACTGTTGTCATTTTCTGCCTTCATTGTTTTAATAGTCAATTCAATTGAAAATAGGCCCATTAAAAGTATTCATTTGTAAAATATTGCACTATAGCTGTTTTTTTTTATTTAGCAGTTCTGAAAACACCTACCAAGTGATTGCCATTTAAAATCCACTTAAAGGCCAATTTACACAACATTTGTGCTTGTGTAAATAAGGTTTGCTGTTATGCTAATGTGCAATTGCACCACTTGTGCTGTTTTGAAGGATAATTCACAATTTTAAATTGTGCTGTATGACAGAAGAATTCAAGGATGTTTTAATCACAGCTTTCGTTAGCATTAATCAGATGTAAAAGCACATACTGTTTTGTCTGCTGCTGAGAAGGAGGCAGGGCAGAGACAAATGACGGAAAGGAGATTTACAGGTTTTCTACCTCTGATTTCCAATTAAACCCTGGGTATTTAGTTAATTCTCTCAACTGGAAATCTCATGATAGAGAAAATACACAGGAAGATCCATAACATTATTTGGAAAAAAAAAAAAAGACAGAAAAGCCCAACTAAAAAACAACATGCACAAATTTGCTAACAATAGTGTTTTTATTTCAAATAACTGTAATTTTTCCTCTGGGCATTGCTGCAGATTATGCATTTTCCTTCATGATTTTTTAATGAAGGACTAATTTACCTATTGTCCAAATGCATTATAGACTGTAAGTATGATTATTTAATTCAGCACAAAATCCACCACGTCAAGATTAATTCATATTTACTAAATGTTTATAAATTAGGTAACTAAATCTTCATGGATAAATGCCAACTTGTACTAAGACTTATTTCTTTTCTTCATAGAAATTTCTGTAAGTGCTTATAGTCATACTGAGGAATCATAAAGAACTGATAGTAACAATGTATTTACAAATCATCTGCTGAGACCATATACATTCTATAAAGCACGATTTTTTTTCTATTATAGGTTTGTACAGTGGCTAGCAAAATAAGGTCCTAGTGCATGACAGCAGCACCTATGGGCTACTGCAATGCAAATAACTACTAATAATGTGTATACATTAGAATGCAATCATATAAAGGTTGGAATAAATACAGTAGTAATATTCCTTTGCTCCCACTCATTTAAGAGCCAATCTGCATATTGTTTCCTCTTCAGAAACCTTTTCACAATGTATTTAACCCAACATCTGGATTGGGCTGAGTTTAAAAATATGCTTTAAGGGCTTCTGTTCAGCTTGTCCCATCAGATCCTGTTCAAAGACTGCTATGAGTCCAGCAAGCTTTTATTTACTCCATATTTCGTTCCCTGGCACAACATCCTATAATCCCTGTGTATTTAACCATTTAAGTGTAATGCAGGTATAACAAACACTTTAAAAGCATTTGATGGGCTTTTTATTCTAGCTATCCCTCTGCCAAAATTCCTTCACTAATCCGCCCTCTTTATTTTGTTGCTGATGCTTGCTTTTGCAGTTGCTGATCTGATCCCGCCAGCTCTTCTCAAACTGTCCCCATTCCTCCAGACAGGGACCCCAGACACTGGCATTGACAGCAGTGGTCAGGCTTTCAGGAGCATATCCCTCTTTTGGGCCCCAAAGGTGTTGATCTATGTGAAAAGCATTCATTGCATCATTTGTGCTGTGATGATTAAACCCTACAGTACACTCTACTATCAAATATCTATCTCTGTGTCTACCTTGTACCCACCAGCAAGGTATAGAAGCAGCCTGTCCTGCTACTACAATACTTTTCCCATCTAACACTATGGTGTAGCACAACACTACAGTGTAGCACTATGATTTGCAGAACCTGTGCTATCATATGGCTCATGCATACAATGCTGCAACTTATGCTAACATGAGGTTTAGGCAAGCTGACTTTTATTACTTATAAATTGAGACCCAAGAACATGTTGCAGCACAATGGATGGAGTGGAGCCGGTCAGCTGTCACCCAAGATCTCAGCTCGAACTTTATTAATATTCATGGTTGAGAAGGCTTCCTTGGATGTATGTCCCTCTTCAAAATATTGGTTCTTGCTCAGTATTGAAATAGTGATTTTTAGTAGTGTGACTACAAAATAAATACCTACACAAGCCTTTCTGGCAACAATGAGATGTATGTCCCTTAAGATAGATCCTTGCCTACAATGAATGTAATGACCCATCTCTCACAGAAAACCAGGGAGAATGTAGGCATAACTTGCCACTGAGCTGAAGGGAGCAGATAGGTTTTGGTGTGGCTAGAAGCTGTCCTCAGCACTGAAGAATATCTCCAAGTTTCCCCTGCAATGCTATTTCCATGTTTTCTTTGCTCTTGTTCCCCCTTTAGCTAAGGTACCACACAACAGACAGACCGAGCTGTCTCCCCATGCATAAGGGCTGCAGAAAGCGTGAGGCAGTATGGCCAGTGCAGGCTGTGCATGGAGGATGTGGAGGATCTGTTCAACCCCTGTAGGTACAAGAAGTTCCCTTGGAGCTGCAACAACTAGGTCCTCAATCCATTCAGACCTGCTTGGGTGGCATTCCCATATCCTAAACTTTACTGTCCCTGAGAAAGGACTGGACCTCAGGAGAGTGATAAAAGGCTCAGCCAGCCTTCTGAAGCGTCTCAGACCCTATAGGGTTGAAACACTTTAGAAACCACCCTTGACACTATATTAAACTATTTCTGTCAATGCTTCTACAGCTCATCTGATAGATACTAATGGCTTCAACCAACAGTCCTATTTAGCATGATTATTGTTTTCATTTTTTAAAAAGCACTCCATGCTCAGTTAGTGCTAGACACACCTTCATTACTCCTATCTGTTTGGAGAATCACAGCCTCCAGACTGACATATGAGACATCTCAGGATGGCTGAAAAGCAGTTCATTATGTGAATACATCACATATCCTGGTAACATCAATTGCAGTAACAATTCTTAATGCAGCTAATAAGGTGTTAAAAGTCTCTACTGTTTTTTTGGTTATCTGACTTGTTTAAGATACCAAGCTGGGTTTTCATCACTTCTCAATTGGAAGGTTTAGCAGATTTAGTCTTCATTAAAAATATATATATTCTCTAGGTATGCATTTTTTTTTTCAGAGATTCCTCTACCCTTATAAAGCAAAGTGAAAAGTGCTGTGGAATTACTGAGTACAAAATGATCTGCCAGTTGTAGCGAATACAGATTGCAAGGCACTTCCTTGAACATTGACAGCCCTGGATGTTTATGTTGCAATCCTACAAACAAATAAAAATCTAGACGACTTTCTTCTTGATGTCAAGATCGGTTTAAAGGAGTAACCATTTGTTAGGTGAGGTGTAGGCAACAGAATAAATCTTGTGTTAAAGAATAACCTTTCCAACATCCTAAAGTACTCTTACCCAATAACACCCCTTCTGGATGGCAAGACCCATGCGCTGTTTGTCTATCATTTTCTATAGGTCCCAGCATATGGAATTTAGGTCAGAGGTGCCAAACGCCTTATTTGGACAGGAACCATTTCTAGTTCAAATTATCTCAGATATTATTCTAAAATAATACCCTCACACTCCGTGCACAGCAGATTTCCCATACATATCAGTGGGAGGTTTACACAAAGATTCACTCACAACACAACTACATTCATTCAATAAGAGCTCAGTAGTCTGCTGAGAACTACTTTGACCCAGCCCGTGACTTCTTTTGCACAAACACACCATTTGATGACTGAGACTGGATTCTGGGATGAGGAAGCAAAGTTACATGTCCATACATTCTCTGACTTAACTCCTGAAGCTCCACCCCAATGGATTGGTCCAGCGTTAGCAATCTGCTTCCCTTCCCCTTCCACCTCTGCTTTATGTGGTTCACAAGCCCTTCTTGTGAGATGAGAAATAAAAGAAAAATACAGATATTTAAAGGATTTTAAAATAGCAGTAATCCACTTAACTCCATTCCTGTAGAATCAGTATTAAAATGGACTTTCATATTAATTTACCATGGCTGTGCGACACTCCAGATTATGGCCTGAGTCCAGCTGCTTTTTGGACATACAATCTGTATGAGGAGTTCTGGCCCTTCTGATCATAGAATCATAGTGTCATTAATGTTGAAAAAGACCTCGAGGATCATCAAGTCCAACCATCAATGCAACATGACCATGTCTCCTAAACCATGCCCTGAAGTGCCAACCTCTACACATTTTTTTAACACCTCCAGGGATGGCGACTCTACCACCTCTCTGGGCAGCCTGTTCCAATGCCTGACCACTCTTGCAGTAAAGGCATTTTTCCTAATACCCAGTCTAAACCTCCCCTGATGCAACTTGAGGCCATTTCCTCTCGTCCTATCACTTATTACTTGGGAGAAGAGACCGACCCCCACCTTGCTACAACCTCCTTTCACGTAGTTGTAGAGAGGGATAAGGTCTCCCCTCAGCCTCCTCTTCTCCAGGCTAAACAACCCCAGTTCCCTCAACCTCTCCGCAGAAGACCTGCTCTCCAGACCCTTCACCACTGTCATTGCCCTTCTCTGGACACACTCCAGCACCTGCAGTGAAGGACCCAAAACTGAACACAGTATTTGAGTTGCAGCCTCACCAGTGCTGAGCACAGGGGCACCATCCCTGCCCTGCTCCTGCTGCCCACACTGTTGCTGACACAAGCCTGGATGCTGTTGGCTGCCTTGGCCACCTGGGCGCACCGATGGCTCATGTTCAGCCGGCTGTCAACCAACACCCCCAGGTCCTTTTCCTCCAGGCAGCTCTCCAGCCACTCCCCCCCCAAGCCTGTAGCGTTGCATGGGGTTGTTGTGACCAAAGTGCAGGACTCAGCATTCAGCCTTGTTAAACCTCATACAGTTAGCCTCGGCCCATCGATCCAGCCTGTCCAGGTCCCTCTGCAGAGCCTTTCTACCCTTGAGCAGGTGGACGGTCCCACGCAATTTGGTGTCATCTGCAAACTTACTAAGGGTGCACTTGATCCCCTCATCCAGATCATTGATAAAGATATTAAACAAGACTGGCCCCAAAACAGAGCCCTGGGGAACACTGCCTGTGATCAGCCACCAACTGGATTTAGCTCTGTTCACCACAACTCTCCACACTTGGCCATCCAGCCAGTTTTTTACCCAGCAAAGAAAACACCCATCCAAGCCATGAGCCGCCAGCTTCTCTAGGAGGATGCTGTGGGAGACAGTGTCAAAGGCTTTGCTAAAGTCCAGGCAGACAACATCCACAGCCTTTCCCTCATCCACTACATAGGTCACCTGGTCATAGAAGGAGGTCAGGTTGGTCAGGCAGGACCTGCCTTTCATGAAGCCATGCTGGCTGGGCCTGATCCCCGGGTTCTCCTGCACTTGCCTGATGAGCTCACTCAAGATGTATCGCTCCATAATCTGCCCTGGTACCGAGGTCAGGCTGACAGGCCTGTAGCTCCCTGGATCCTCCTTCTGGCCCTTCTTGTAGATGGGCATCACATCGGCAAGCCTCCAGTTGTCTGGGACCTGCCTGTTAACCAGGACTGCTGATAAATGACGCAGAGTGGCTTGGTGAGTTCCTCTGCCAGCTCCCTCAGTACTCTCAGGTGGATCCCAACTTGACCCTTTGGCTTGTGAGTGTCCAGGTGGCCTAGCAGGTCGTAAGCTTCTTCCTCTTGGATTATGGGGGGTTTATTCTTCTCCCCATCCCTGCCTTCCAGCTCAGGGGGCTAAATGATCCTCACCATTGGTCCCAGATTCCAACATGAACATAAATCAAGTTTCAGGTGAGCTCAGATCCTTTACTCATGGATGCAAGCTGTGCTCGTACATTTTATAGAGATCCCAAGGCAGGATAGGTCACCCACACAGACAAAACTGCTATATACTATTCACTCCATATCGTATTTTGCACTGTTTTTCACTCTGGCTTTCTTCCTTCAACACTCGTCAGGTTTTTCAGCTATTTTATGTGAAGATGTTATAAGGGATTAATTTAATTTGTTCAAATGAAATTACCCTACATCCACATATAGTCTTTTGGGGGACAAAAAGGATAGACAGCATGTTAAGCTGTAGGATAATCAACTTCCAGGGCAAAGCAACCTGTCTTCTCTCAAAGACCTGTAGGGCTGTGCTGCTTGCAGCTGCATTTCTGGCGGTGGGCTTACGTGCTGCCAGGTTTCCTACAGCAGCTTGTCTGGGTACCTTCCTGCTTCCCTTTGCCCAGAGTCTGTCTGGACTCTGTTGCCTAGGGAGAAGCAACACCATGCACCATTACAGGTGACCTACTGAAAGCGGCTCTGCTGAGAAGGACCTGGGAGGGCTGGTGGGCAGCAAGCTGACCCTGAGCCAGCAATGGGCCCCTGTGGCCAAGAAGGCCAACAGTATCCTAGGATGCATGAAAAGTAGTGTGACCAGCAGGTCAAGGGAGGTTATCCTCTGCCCCAGTGAGGCCACATTTGGAGTTCTGCATCTCGTTCTGGAGCCCCCACTTCAAGAAAGACGGAACTGCTCAAGCAAGTCCAGTGGAGAGCTGTGAAGATGATCAGGGGACTGGAGCATCTCTTTTAAGAGGAAAAGCTGAGCTGAAAGTTTGTTTAGCCTGGAGAAGATAAGACTGAGGCATGATCTTATCAATGCTTATAAATATCTGAAGTGTGGCTGTGAAAAGGATGGGACCAGACTCTTTTCAGTGGTGCCCACCGACAGGCCAAGGGGCAATGGGCACAAGTCGGAACACAGCAAGTTCCACTTAGATACGAGAATAAAACTTCTTCCCTGTGCGGGTGCCAGAGCAGGGGCACAGGCTGCCCAGAGAGGCTGTGGGGTCCCTTCCCTGGAGACATTCACACCCTGCCTGGACGCGGTCCTGTGTCCCTGCTCTGGGTGTGCCTGCTCAAGCAGAGGGTTAGACAAGATGAGCTCCAGAGGTCCCTTCCAGCCCCTACCATTCTGTGTATCTGTAACTCTGTCTTCCTGGCAGAACACCATGTTATAGGGGATAATATAACTTTTTCAGATGTTGAGCTGGTGGCTCCTTCTGGCATCACATCACATCAGATGCATCTCCACTTCAGGATACAGCAGATTTGTGTCTTTCTGTGTACAATCAGCCTGGAAATGTTACTTATTTGAGATGTGCCAGTAAGTGGGACAAGTTAAGTCTACTCATTTGTTGGATGTTCTCTCATTTTCTGTCTCTATTTCCACTCATGAAGCAGCCTTACGTATTTAATAAATATTTAAATGTGGCTTGAAGCCCCACTTAATTTGTGTATTCTCAGTCACGTGATGGGAAAGAAGCCATGTGGCTGTACAGCCCCTCTGTCTGTGCCATAGCTACATCCTGCTGGCTGTATCAAGTGGTGGTGTACAGATTTAATGTTCCCCAACGAAACTGGCAGATGTGGAGAATTCATAGCTGATTTTCATTGTACTGGGCAGCCTGCAGGTATGTCATGTTGTCCCAGTTATGCTCCAATCTTGTACCTCAGGTAACTTGGATATCTCATTTTGGGAACACTTGGTCCCCAGAAGTCAATAGGCATTGTCCAAGGGCACACAATAGTGCTTGGACTGCTCCAGCCTTTGCTTTGGAATGATCCCAAGAGTCAGCAGCTCAGTGCTCTTATTCTCCATCCCATGACCAAACGTAGTAATTTTTCCTAAATATGAGGCTTATAGTGTCATTCTGCGTTGTATCAAAAATGGAGAAACCTAGCACTCATGTCTATGGTCTATGTTGAATAGCTTTCTAGTCTCAATCTATTTTGTCCCTACTTTGTTTTCCCTGAGATCAATCATCAGGGAGGTACTAATGACCAAAAAATGTCTGAAGCATCAAATGTAGAAGGACCTGCTGATGGCAGGACTGAGGATGGCACTGGGCAAACTAGGGGTTGCTTTCCGTCTGTGTCCTATTATATCTGGTCTGGCAGCAAATGAGAGACTTCCGGTTTCCAGGCTGTCAATACAGCACATTATGCAAACATTGAATTACTTTAAAAAATAAAAATCTCAATGTCTGAGTTATAAACTCCTCAATGATAATCATGATGGAAACATTTATATACCCCCACAGCTATAATGGGATTGCTGCAATAATCCTACACTGTTTATGGTACTAATATTTTAAATAATACATTCTGTATCTTTTACTTTTTCCCTTTTTTCATGGTGCTGTACACATTTTGCATCCTTTCATTGACAAACATTGAGAAAAGTGAACCAATAAATTATTTCTTCTTTGAATCCTTTTACCAAAGAAAAAAAATCTATGTGCACACACAGCAGCTTGAGTCCAGCTAGTTAATCAGTTGCATTATTATTATCACTCACCTCATCCTGTTAAAAAGCCAGATTTTTCTACCATTTGTGCTGCTTTTAATCCATAGGAAGTCAATTTTCCACTCATATATTAGTTTATTTTATATTTTCAAATTGATTCTACTATACATTGATTTCCTGTTGTGTGTATTGTATCCTGAGCTAGGATTATACGTTTAGTAGAAGTGGATATTCCTGCCACATAAAGGTTGCTTCAGCTCTATAGGACCCTTATCTTGAAAAGGGAGAGTCCAATTTTATTGAAACAGCTAAAATCCCACTTAATTGAATTTTTTTTTCTAAGATGTACAAGCTTAGAGACTTTTGGTTTCCAATTCAACTTCAGCTTCGCGGTGTTTAAATTTCCAAACCCATAAAGACCTTTATGAAAAAGAACTTACAAATATTGTATTTCTGATATGGTGAATTACTGGAGAAGCTCAAGGTAAGAAGCAGTGAAATATCAATACTTTGTAGAACATCTTTTGATCATACTGGCTTTTCATGGCCTGTTTAACACATTCCTATGGAAAAAGATCATGTTTGAACCTACATTTTACAATGTTAGAGCCCTGAAATGCTGCAGAGTAGAATTAGGGCTGTGCACTGGAACAGAAAGAAACACGCTACCTGACAACGTTTGATGCAAAAAGATGAGGCAACAAGAAATCCTAGTTTCAGGGTGACATTTTTGGCCCAGCTTGCAGCCACAGGGATTTTGTCTTCAAAGCCCAGGGAGTTTCTGCTCCAAGTACAATAGAAAATTTCCCTCGTTAGATTGCTGCTTAGATTGCCTCTAGTGCTAATTTTTAGAAATTATATCCTTGACTTTCCTTAGTTCTTAAGTAAAAAATAAACCTCAGAGGATCTTTTTCTGTTGTTTCAAAGAAAAGCCAAAGCTCAGAGGAAGCGGCTCACCTCCCTGGTCCGACTGCCCGAGCTTGGTGTGCACCGTTATTTGGCCCACCCCAGCCATGGCCATGTTTTCCATCTCAGAGGGTGCCACGCTTATGGCGTCACGAACATACAGACCCAGATGCTGCAAGCTGGTCTGCGAGAACGTTTGCACCGTTGCCTAGATTTTAATCAGGCTTTGCTACCAGACCAAGGTTCCCCATGCAACGGGTCTGCCTGCAGGATTAGACCTTTCATCACAATTTCCTCCAACCTGTGCCTGTCTGCAGCTCCTTCCTGCGCAGCGCGATGCACACCAATCATCCCATACACCGAGGATAAATACAGCATGAGCAAAACTGTGCTCAGGAACAAAATGCTGTAAGAGAAGTAGTCTGCTGCAGCACTGCTACCCACAGGGTGTGTAAGCAGGCAGCTAGGCAGCTAGGCTCTGCTCGCACAGCAAAAGCCTTTAAAGAGGACCATATATATTGAACACCGAGGCCAGCTGGAGGCAGCGGGACCTATGCAGACACAGAGCTAAGAAACAAAGGTAATATTTGGATATGAATCAAATTATTTTTGCAAATCCAGGATTTTTGCTGAACTATTCAGTATTTAGAGTCGTTCTACGACAGTGGAGAATTAGACCCCAAACTCGTAGGTCTGTGAAGCCCAGACAGCCAGGCCCCAAAGCGACTGAGATGTCATTAAACCCCAGGACCAGACTTTTCTTGTGAGTTTGCCTCATTCAAAGCCATGCAAAGCTGAGTGAAGCCCTGCCATCCTGAATTCAGCAGCATTTTGCGACCATCTTGAACCAATGACTATGCACAACACACAGCAACAAAGGACGTGGCCCAAGTGGCTCAGAGGAGGCATGTGATGTGATTTCTGGCCTTCAGTTTATAGGTACTTAAAAGGCTGCTGTATAAAGCCCAGCATCTGGTAATTACATTAGAGAGGGCTGAATGTGAGGCCCCAAGGATAAATCTTTTTGCCTGTTGTGCTTGCACGGGGAGAGAGGACATGCAGCGCATCTTCCCCTCCCCTCGCAGAGCACTGGTAACAGAGCTGGCTCCCCTGAGAAGGTGAAATGACTGGCTGCTGCAGAGGGGAGAGGATCCCTCTTTCCTGACAAGCGGATTAGGGGCAGTCAATGACCAGTTCCAACTAGAAAGAGGAAAATTTGGTCAACGTTGCAGGGCCAGCAGCAGTGACCTGCTCTGAGGAGGAGTCACTGGATGGATTAATTATCCTCCTTTTTCTGGCAGCAGTGAAGGAAGGTTCAGCCCCGTCATTTCTTAAGAGCTACGTTTTTGCACTGAAGGAGCTCGCTGATTTCCCTCTTTGGGGAGTCTGTACCCGTACCCAGGGGGTAGAGGAGGTTTTTGCTGGGGACAGCCAAAGAAACTTTGCTGAGGAAATGTAGAAGGAGAGTGGCAGACGAAAGCACACTTGCATTCAGCATGCAGATTTCAGGCAGGTCTAGGTCTCCTGCATGCTGTGCATCCATTTCTGCTTTACTGTTTACGCCAGTCTTTGCCCTTTCACCATCACGTAATTCAGACCCAGGCTCTCTGCCCCTCACCCTCTGTGTGCAAAACCTTTTCTCCTCTGTCACCCATTTCATGGCCCCCCTTATTTTTTTTTTCACATTATTAAAAGACTCATATCATAAGTATCAGAGACATGGCGGAGAAGCCACATGGTCATGTTGTTGTAGCCTCCCTGCCCTTTGCCCCTTCCCCTCTCCCCAAGCCCCTGTAGTGCCTTCTGGGTTTTGTTCACTTGCAGAGACCTTCATTATTTAAACTGCAAGCTCTTTGGGGGCAAAGACTGCAATTTGTGTGTGTGCAGTAATTACCACCTTTCACGCAGCATCACATAATTAATTAACACCGATAATATGAAGGTGGCTGTTTTTATTTCCTGCATGCTTTTTAAGTAGTAGAGGAGAAATCCTATTTCTCAACACAAATTACTTCCTCTTTCCAGATGTATGTCTCTGCGGAGATAGGTTTTTTCAGTCAGTTTTGCACTTTTCCCACTGAAATATATTCACAGCTTCCCCTCCACCATCCCCCTAAGTGCTGTATAAATAAGAAAAAACCCTAAATCTGCCCCAGTGTGGAATGTCTCTTTTAAAATGTCACTGTGTTCATTTTCAGAATCCTCTTCTGCATGGTTATCTCACTGCTCTTTATATTTGCTACCTTGTTAAGCCCCCACTGTGGTAAATAAAACATGAAGAGAAATAGAGAAAAATGTAAGGCTTTTATTTACTCTCATTTTTTGGATATATTTCTCTAGATGAATGCTTCTCCCTTTAATGAAACACTTGACTGCTCCAGTGGTGAATGTGATTTAAGTACAGTGGAGACAGCTATGATTCACAAACCCTGTTCTACTCCAGCACTGACCGTTATCTGATGCCTCTTCATGCACAGTTGCCCAAATGACAGTTTAATGGCTCACTGTAAAGGCTAGTTATTTTGTATCTCTATCCAGTGAAAATGGCTAATGGTGATAAGGAAAGGAAAAAACAAAGCAATTGTTCAGATCTTCAGACTCAACCAAGCTACTTAGCACGTGCTGAGAGCCTTCAATTAATTATTTCTTCAGTCCAGTGAAGCACTCCAAGATGATTTTAAAACTCACCAGCTGCACTAAGAGTCTATGTTAACAGGGTGCAAGGAACTAAAATTGCACATAAGCAGAGATAAAGGGTTTATTAAGGATATGCTCAACATACCTATATTCACAGAAATAAACACCAAAAATTCCCCTAGCTTACTTAAGGGAAAATCCAGATACAAAAAAAAAATAAATCCCCAACCCTTCCCTCCCATTTACTCTGCAGAGAGGAAAGACAGAAAAAAAACATGTTTAAGGAAAAAAACAGAAAATTATTTAATAAGTCTGTCTCAGGAGACAAAGAAATTACTGTCATCACTACACTGCTCACTTGTGATTGCATGTGTGCACACATGTGTGTATCTCTGTGCATGTTTCTCCCTATTAAAAGAAATAATAATAATAAAAAAAAACTAACAAAGAGGGGAGAAAATTAATGAAAAAATCTCTAGGGGCCCAATTCAAAAGATTAGCTAAACACATTTCTGATTTTTAGTATTTGAGCCTTCTCTATATCAGAATGTTCCATAGTGCAACAAGGATCCAATCTCAGATAGTGGATAGTGCCTTTAGAAGCTGCCACAAGGAAAAAATTGCTGACTTTAATCACTGGCAGAATTGGCACAAGCCACACTCTGAAAGTTAAGATACTAAGTCAAATATAAGAACAATTTGCTGACTTCACTTTAAGCAAAAGCATACCCAAGATATAGGTTCTGTCTGGGTAACATTTGCATCAGGGGTGCAATTTAAATGTCACGGTGGATAAAATAAGTAAGATGGCCTGATGGAAAAACTGATTCATTGAATCATAAATTTGTGAAAGTTTGCAGTGAATAAATTTCAAAGATAATTTTTTTTGGCTGGTCTAAACTGTACCACCTGTTAAGATTTAAAACGCTGACTGTCTGCCCAGAGATGTTAGGTCTTGGAGTTTAAGCATAACAAGAATGTCTCTGAATAATCAGTTCAGGTCAATAATAAGACATCATTCATGGTGGCGTCATGGTGCAGCTTGAGGCCATGCTAAGCCTACCCTACCTTGCCTGAAAGATATATGCTTCTGAATAGCAAAACTGACAACTATGTGATCATCCAAACTTCTGCAGGGCAGTTGTCAATGCAGAATGACCACTTCATGCTTTCAGGTCTTTAATATCCTTTAGTGGGTTTTGTACTTTTTTTTACATGGACTCCCTACTTAACAGAAAATATTCTTCTTGGTGAATAATTTGGAACCTACACTTTTAGCTTTCAAAAACAACCTTACCAGAGCTGGCAATAAGGATTTTCCCAAAACCAAACCGTATCTACAGTCACATCACAAATAATTTATAACACACAGCTTTGGAAACCTCTTGAGATGAGCTAAAAATATTATCCTGTTTGTATTAGCACCAGCACTTTCACACAGAATAAGCAGAAAAAGGGGTAAACTGGAGACTGCAGATTAGTCAATCCCAGGACCCACCTACGTAAGCACTAACCTGAAATTTCTCAGGAAAACTTCAATGTAATTTTTCTGCTGGGTGTGCAGGTTTTGCCCATCCTGTGCTTCAAAAACGACCCCCCTATGAATTTTGTACCGTGACAGACTACCAAAAAAGTACTAATTTGTTTCTTGCCCTGTTTTACAGGTGATGCACAGGAACGCTCCCGACGGTTGTGAATGTTGGGAAGCCCGTTAGCTGGGCCCAAGGTCTCAGTTTCAGTACTATCAAACAACTGAATAAGATATGTGAAGAAAGGAAAGCTTGTTACTCTTTTGGAAAGTCAATAGACTCTGTGCTGAATAACTTGTCTTCATGTTTGAGCCGAGACCCTATTCTTTACACTTCGTTGCCTATAACCACCTAAATCCATAGTCACCGAAATAGTTACTTTGTGTAGCCCAGTGCTAATTCAGTAACCAGACTGGCATCAAGCTAGCATTAACGTGCCTTAGCCACACATTGAAATATTTCACTTCAAGCTCCCAAGGTCTGAAAGCTGAGTCCCAGAATGAGTTTGGCTTTCCAGTGCCCCATGGCCGAGGATATGTGTCAGCCATTAGCAGCACACAAACACAGCTACCGTGTCATTTCCAGCTCCAGCAGCCTTCAGCAGCACCTGCACTCACTCTCACTGAGTTAAACTAAAACTTAGGATGATATGGGCATGACAACTTTCCGCCACCAGCTGTGAAGCTGGCAGCTCATAACACTGGTAATTGCCTACGTCCTCCGAGACAGAAAATGCGTATGATGGCACTGCACGTGCAAATGTGTGCAGATGCCAGTCTGGAAGTGTAATGTATCTGGCTGTTTTATTCCTTATACCCTTATCACTTGCTATCTCTGTATATCAGGCACCGAGCATGTTTCACTTCTTTGTCTTGATCCTCAACGTATGGACCTCTTTTATTCAAAGGTACAATTTAACTTGCAAAATTCATGTTTGCAGCAGCTATTTCCCCTTGTACGGTCCTGTCCTCTGCAATGAATATGTGGTGTTAATTACCAGGAATTGCAGCTCTTGAATTCATGGGATAATTGATAATACCTGCATGCAGAAAATCCCCATCATGATGTTTTAAAGATTCAGTTAATTAGCCCTGTGTCTGGGAGATCGGGCATTAACTGTTTGCCTTAGGACTCCTCCTTCAGGCTTTTTCAGAAACCTCTGCTATTTAGCTTTTAGTGGTGATTAGTACAGAGAAAGCCAAGGGAGGAAGGCTGTGTGTGAGATGTTGTCGCAAGGGAATAAGGAGCCCTTTGTCCTGTCATGAACTATCCTAACAAAACATTCAAATAGGATTTAATCACTGCAGTGGTCTGCTCACATTGCTCTTAGGGTTAGATACCCCCATAAATCATGCATAGCTTGGAGACTAGGGTGTCTTAAACTTGTTCGCAGCTGATTCTCTGCTGCACATAGCAGACTGAGATCACTTACTGCTTTCCATGAGCTTTTTGGTGCAGCCACTCCAGCTCCTGTCTTTCATTCTTGAAAACCTAGCAAACCACAGAAAATAGGTCAAGAGCACTTGCCTTATAAGTTCTGGTTTGGGTGAAGTATGCTAGCAGCTAAAAGCAGAGATAATTTTGTTACTGATCTTACAGCTCATGTTTGATTACATACTGGTGGGGGAAAAGAAATTATCACTTTTTTATGTTACAAGGAATCAAAATCCATTTTCTTTCAGATTTCTTTTGCACTAGATATTCTGCGTAAATATGGGCTTAATCAATTTTTTAAACAAGCAAGACTACCTCAAGTATACCAATATTCAGTGATTGGTTTTGAGCTTTTAATGATACAGCTATCAGTGATGAAATTCCCATCATCACACTAATGTGCTTCAGTCACGGCCTGGGGAATAAAAATAAGGAAATGAGAGGGTACTTTGTAGTTTTGTTTCTTCTGCAATAGTCACAGAGGTTGTTTGGGGTGGAATATATGAAGTAAACACCGGCTCAAGGAATTGTATTGAAATTATTAGATTTCTTTCCAGATTTGCAGTCAAACAGCCAGGATACAACACAATGAGCAGAACAGTAACAGCTCATGGCTGCACTTGAGCTGGTCCTTTCAAAGCGAAATACTCAATACTGAATTCCTGAGAAACCTGACTTGCCAGCCATGGCAAACTGGCCATAACCCAGCACTCACAAAAGTCAATGCCCTCAAGTGTAAATTGTGAAGGTTTCACAAAAACTGCAAATCATTTCACAAGGACGACAAAATTCAGCCTGAGACCGCTCTTGCCCTTCAGAACGCATTTTTGCATGCAGTTTCTGCAGAGACCATTTCCTCTTCAGATATTTATTAATCAGTAAAAGTACAACAAAAACTGAACAAAGTAATTAAAGGTAATCACTAGTGAAAACCAACTGTTTCAAGTACACGGTCCTGTTACAAAAGGTTCCATATCTAAATAAATAAAACATTTAAAAAAATCAAATTGTATTGTCTGAAATATACAGGTCAATGTAGAACTAGCAATATTTACTCTAGAAGAAGAAGTAAACTCCTACTGAAGTCACGAGTGATTTTATACACGAGACATGTAGCACCGTGTCCTAGCAAAACAATTACTTCAATTGTTTTCTTAATGATTAATATTGCTGTGGTATATTCTTCTACATGTTATGGAAATAAAACTATTTACCAGCTCTCCCAGACTGTAGCATTCCCCAGCACAGGCTTTCAGCATTGGCCATTCCATCACGTATTTGTATGCAGAGCTACTGCAGCCAAAGGATTTTTTCCAGTAATCCTAATCGGCAAAGTTTGATTTGCAACTGCAAATGTAGCAATTATATATACAAAGTGGCTAAGCATTCAAAAATTATTATATAAACCAGATACAAGGTTGTCCCAGAACACAAATGAGACCAAACTATTTTTAAATCCTAAGTTACGTATGCTGTCAGAAAAATAAAAATATAGCCAAAATGTATAAATTGTCCTCTCCCAGGAACATCAGTGAAACTAGAGCAATGTAGTCTAACTAAAGACCTGTCCTACATACCACATACATAAAACCAATCCCAAATGTAAGTGAAATCATTTTTGAACTAGCACCATTCATTTCCCTGCTAGGCCAAACTGCTCATGAGCCTTCCTTCATTTACAGCATCCTGAGACTTGTTTAGCACCATTGACTTCAATGGTGTAACTCTTGATTTATGATTGTTTAACATGTAAAATTTAGTAATTAGCCTTAGAGTATTTGTTAAAATACTAGTGGCATCTATACGCATTATAATAACTGCAAAGACAGATGGGATAATTTCATCTGGTAGGAGCTTAATATAACAGAATCAAGCCCAGCCTTTCTTTCAAAATATTTTTAACTTAGCTTAGCTCCATTGACTTCATCAGAGTTGTTCCCTAAGGGCACGAGACAACAGGAACAGAGAAACGGGCCTTATACATCATGCTGCTAGCCCACAGAGCAATATTTATTCTACGTTCTTTATACCTGAGTTTATAATTTGCACTGAAGTAATTCAGAGGGCTGAAACACTTCTTGTGGGAACCAGTGCAGCTTCACTGGCTTGAGACAGACACTGAGCCTAAGCTCCAAAGATTGGCACTGTTATAAATTTGAAAGTGATGAGTTTTAATAGCAGGAGGAATTAATAAATACCCATTTCTTCTCTTTCCTCCCTCTCCCAAAATCAATTTAAAAGTTGAGCTCCATTTTCCATCCCGTGACAAAAGACTGGTATTCTGTATTGTACACTCCTGCTCATATTATGAATGGCATGTCATATATTGCAAGGCTACACCTGCAAGAAAAAGAATGAAGGTTGATACAATCTACCCCAGGTTCTGCAATGTCAGGACACTTATCAGTCTGTAAAATGCAAAGGCAAGATTTAGGGTTTATTTAAGAAAAAAGGAATAGAAAAAATATATAAGAATACTGAATGAATAGATATTTTGCAGACTTGTCTGAAGGTTTATGAGGATGACAATAAGAGCACGACATTGTTATTGGGAACATGCATGGCTCTTGGCATGCAGAAACCTCTGGTTATATTGTGGATGTCAGTGAATTACATATCCCAGTCTGCACAAAGCTTTGCAGTTGGGATTTCTTTATGAAGGTTCAAGGCCAACATCTCATAACCCCTTATGGAGCACTGAGAATATAAGGCTGTGCCCATTGATGGAGAAACTGGAGTCAGAAGGGACAAAGACGAAGGAACGTATTTTTTATTTTTTTTTAGCTGATTCCATGTCTCACTTGAGAATTGAAACAGCTTAGGGACAGGTTACTACCTTTCAGCTTTTTCTTTTACCTTGAGTGCAGCTGTTGAAATTGGGGAAGGAGAGCCATGACATTTTTTCTGGAAAGAGCCTGAAAGTTCAGCCAAAAAGGTGTATTTTGGCATGATCTATCCTGACTATTCTTATTGGTTGTTAAGTCTCCCAACATTCTCTTTACTTCTGAGACCCATGTTCTGGGTCTACAATTTGCTGCAATCACATACATGTAAACCAGTCAAAGCCCATATATAGCAGGGAAACAAATCAACACACATCACCTACCTCCCAGGAACCTCTCCAGACTGAGTTCTTCCAGTGACCTTTAATGGAAACATTTTCTATCATAGCTGGAAGTCCCAGACAAGTCTTGTCTACCATTAAGAATGAACTTCCCAGCAAAAACACTCATTTTCTCCACCAGGGTCCTGCCAACCAAGCAGGGAAATCAACAAATTCTGGAAATAAAAAGTTAAAACTCTAGGTAGAGTTCTGACTCTGGAAAGGAAGGACACCAAAAATTCCCATGAGCTCTACCAAGCTCTCCACATCAGGGTTGCTTGTACTCCAGATATTGTCATCGTGGCCAAGAGTGTTAAAACTAACACCCATGAATAACCAAGTAGATCCTAAAGTTGCCTGGACTGCCCACAAACTGTGCCCACTTGCTGCTGCAGATTGTCCGCCCAGGACGTTCTCAAGCCTTTCACGCACAGATCTGGCAGCTGATAGCAACATTTTACCCAACCTTGCAACCACTGAAGGATTTCAGATTCATGCTCCACTACAAGGCTGTCTTGCTCTTAATTAGCAAAAAAAGGACAAACAAATGTGGCTAGTGCCCAAGGACGATAAATAGTGCTTGCTAGCCTATGTCCTTTAAGGGTTCCTACCTAAAAAACAACCAACAAACGAGAGGAAATAAGATGATATTCTCTTTCAAGCCATCTGGATTCTTTAGAATATCTGCTATTAAGAACATGCTGCTCTCCAGGGCACTCTATTTATCTGTTTGAGCAGGTAGAATATATACATTCTACCAGGCAATTCACATAGCTGTTTTAATAGCAGAAAGTAATTCCTCAGCACTAGAAAAATGAAAGTGAAAGGTCTACGAATTATTACAAACCCACTCAATCTCTGGTCAGGCAGCAGTGCCCTGAACTGTAAAGGCTTTTTTCTTGTGTTTAAGTTACCATGGAAGATGAAATAGTCACAGAGATGTACTGGCCAGTAGAAACTGGTATTGCTAGCTGTGTATCATCTATAAATACTTTTTTTTCCTCTGATTTATAACCTATCTCCACCTCATAAACGGAAAAAAAGTCCAACCCCCAAATCCAGAAATGGTTTGGTGTCTTTCTGTTTTTAAGCACAAGCTTCTTCAGTTGAAATTTTCTTTTTCCAAAATTATATTCAAGATATTAGTTATTTTGTGCAAATGCATCAGATTATGCGCTGTACCACTGTATGAAAATAAAACTCATTTCTGTTACAGTGAAGTTATTTTCTGTTATATGAATATCTCCCAATACATCTTGGCTCTAGAACATATTGTTTTGCAGCCTGTTATCTTGCTGTCTGTCTCAAGGTTTACTATAAGGCTTGGCATGTAAACTAAATGTTGACTGAGTCTCTCCTGTAAAGAGAAGCAAAGTCCATTTTCAAATCACTGATGCACCAAAGTTTCTTTCTAACAGGTTGATTTTTGTAATTGACCATAGGATGTTGCATGTGAGTGCCTGGGAAGAAAATGCTAAGGCAAAGAAGGAAGGATGCTCTAGAGGAGAAGACACCAAACTAAGCATCAGGATTCCTAGACCCAGCCATGGGCTCAGTCAGAGACATCCTGGGTGACACTGAGGTGCTGCACCTAGGGCAGTGCAGTGCAGACAATGTCCGCTATGGACCGTGCAGCCCTTAGGTGTATCCAGACAAAGACAGAGTGAAGGATCAAACAATGCCACTCCTACTGCTTCACAATAAATGGTATGGGGAAAAATCCCACTGTTAGGAGATGGGCCACATGCTCTTCAGCAGAGCTGGGCAGATATCTGCTTCATAGACAGGTGATGCCCTGAGAAGGGGGCTGCAGGGAGAAGCCTTGAGATTTCCCTGCTGTGCCTCCAGCCCATCCTGTGCACCCAGGGGAGCAAAGGAACACGTGAGCCTTCAACGGCAATTCGCAGATTCATAGAACGGTTGATGTTGGAAGGGACCTCTGGAGGTGATCCTATCCAATCCCCCCTACCCAGGCAGGGCCAAGCAACTCAGGAAGGATCACCAGCTCAAGCAGAATCACCTACAGCAAGTCGCCCAGGACCATGCCCATATGGCTTTTTATTATCTGCAAGGATGGAGATGTGCTTCTCCCCAGGTGTCCCTCTCTTCAGCTGCTGTTAGACATGTGCTCAGGGTCTAGTTACCAGGAGCTAGCTAACATCTGGTAGAACAACTGGTTGCATCATTTATTTTACAGTATATACCAGGAAAGCATGAAAAGTACCGCAAAGATTAGCTGCACTAATTCTCAACCATCAAGAAAGCCCTTACAGGTCTCTGGCTGCTCCACCACCACACTGCACAACCAGACCAGGCTGAAGGGCTATGAGATGGCTTCCTGGCCCTCAGGACTGAAAAACTACAGCTGGCACTTTCTGATAATAATGAGGCACACACGGACAGGATCCCAAATATGTCAAACACACCACACAAGTCATGGACAACACCTGCTTTCCTTCCAGTGTGAAATGGTTCTTCATCACCCCAAGGAACCACTTTAAAATAGCAAAACTACACTCAGGGTCTTCCCATTGAAAATCAGGGAAGCAAGAAAGTTTTAAATACTGTGCAAAATAACTCAAACCATCAGAAGCAGAAGACAGAGTTTGCCATATCTGCTAAGCTGTAAGTAGAAGCTAGGCTAGGGGAGGTCTACTCCAATTTCTCAAGGCACACTTTTCATTGTCAAACTTCACAGAGAGAAATGTGTGACAATTTTGCCTTGTTTGATTAAAACATTTGCATTATAACTTGTTTGGGGTTAAAAAAGTATTAGGAACTTAATACTTCACATTGGATTTGGTCTGTGAATTTTTGAATCATCTAGAGAATATGAGCTCCTTGATGAAAAGTACTATTTTGTGTTATGAACCAGAAAATAATGGCCTATCAGACTATAGAAAGTGGTCTAAAGCATCTATCTTTAATCTTCTTGTGTAAGTGTTCTAGACACTGTAATTTCCAATAACAATAATGGAATAAATACCTCATTAACCCCTTTAAAGCTTCCAACACCATGACAATATCTAAATGAACTGTCAGTGGAACAGGCATTGTTCAGTAAGACAGCAGACCAGAAAGTTAATATTGAGCCATATCCCAATGAAGTATCTGAAATGTATTCTCATACTCAACAACCTGATGGCTTATATATTGTCACAAAATGCATAAGGAAAAATTTCAAAGAAGAGTCTCCTAAATTCATAAATCACCTCACATTTCAAATCTGATTTGAAACAGGAGATAAAACAGCGCTTGCTAGATGTTGGAAGGGGATGTTTGCCTAGAGTTTAACTCACAGAAAAGCCACTGCTTGAACTTCATATTTACATATTTCTGATCCATAAACCTATTGATATTACACTATTCTCACCATAAATTAGTGTTCTGACAGACTAATACCCATTGCTGAGCTGAATGTCATGGATATTTATTGAATAGGAAGTAAAAGTGTAATATCTAGTATAAGCAGAATATTCACATAACAATAAAAAGTATAGATTTGGCTTCAGGGAACAATTCACAGTGCAGTGCTGAATGCATCAGAAAGGAAAATAGGGAACTTGTGCAAAAAATATGAAGATTTTAATTATTAAGTATGGGCTTGTGGTAGAAGTGTCCAGATCAAAATCAAAGCCTGTGAGTAAAAAAATTAGGACTATATTATACAGGACACTGGAGATTCTATTGACTTGAACACCACGGTAATAGCCACTGAGGTAAATGCACCGCAAAAGAGAAATAGAGAACAGAGAAAATAAAGCAAAGAGAAAGAGTTCTGCTTTGCATGCAGGTGGGGAGAACATAATATCATCGATGAATTCTAACACACAGCTCTGAGAGAAGCATTTTACCCTGTAAAAGAAAGATGGATAGATTTCCTTGAAGGAAATATCAAATAATTATAAACAAAAATTAGGCTGAGATTTTCTAAACTACCTAAAAGAGTAAGATACCCAATTCTTAATAAAATATGTGTGTTTAAAAGACATGTAACTCTTTGCAAGTTTTGTCTTAAATGAAATCAAATCAGTTTTTTAAACAGCAGCTACTGGCACATTATAATCTTGCTCAATCTATGGCACACTGAATTTCAAAAGCACTTTAGGTGCCCATCTGAAGTCAAAAAGCTAAAGAACATGGATATCTAACTTGAAACATCTTAACAGAGGATGGATTTTAGGAGCACAGGGACCTGGGCTAAAAAACAGGCATTCTAAATGCAGCTGAAAATTAGACAGAAAAAAAATTGACACCTCCAAATCAGAATTCTGATGGAAAACCTTAGGCCTCAGAGAAAAAAACAGGGAAGTGAAACACTGCAATAAAATTTTAAGGACCAAATAGCTAATCCTCCTGAGACCAAGATCTCACCTGAACCCTGAAACCTGAACCCTGAGGTATTAGGGGTATTAGAGTGAGCCCTTTCCTTTCAAACTCAGGAAGGAATTTCTGGGTGGTTTTTTTTTTTGCAGGGTCTCTTTTGATATCTTGGAATGATCTGAGGCTGTGTGTTACTAACTGCAACACCATGAAGAGTGACCTGGAATTGCACCTCCCCACCTCCTGCACTTTGGGCAAGATAGCAAGATGTGCAGTGCAAACCATGTAGCTCATCTTTCAAAACATCGAGTGTGAGAGGCATTAACTTCCACCACTTCACCATAATCACTAAGGGAATTGGTCACTTGTCTGGACTTACTTGTGTTTAGATAGAAGCACAACAGCACACAAGTTGTATTTCATGGTCTCTTCCATTGTTTCCATGCATCAGATTTTCCTGGTGCTCATCACATCCTGATGCAACTCAAATTCAGGGAAACAAGGAAGATGTTCAGCCCATAGAAATCAGCTTGTGTCAATCAAATCTTGAAATAGATGTTAACTTTAAAACACATTTTTGAAATCATGGCTTTTTAGGACCATTTTACAGGTGATATGCCACTGTCTGCACTGTAGCCAGCTCTGAAACGCTCTCTTGAGTTAGCAGCAAAGTGGAGGTCCCAAAGGATGAGTTTAAGCTATAAACTTCAGAATCTATTATGTTGCTACCCAGTACTACATATCTCCTTTGATACCTTGATCTTGACCAGCAAGTCTCTCTTTGCAGCACTTCTATTTTTAACCTTTAGAGACTGTGAAGCAACCACTACAGTTCCTGTGTACATGAAATGAGATTGCTATCAGAAGATGAATGAAAAACATCTTTATGAAGGGATTCAATCCAGAGATGTTTGTTTTCTCTTAGACACTCCTACCATCAAAGTCCTTCAAATTGCTTTGAGAAGCTGCTCACAGCAGAGTTACGCAGGCATTGAGTTGAACAGCATGACAAGAGGTTTCTATGCTTTTTTCTCATTTTCAGTGGTCAGGTATTGTTGCTCATTCCATTGCTGGGTGTGATGAGAACGGCTTGTTAGACAGTCAGAAATCAGCTCACCTCCCTCCCAGCCATAATAAAAAGCAATACACAATGCAGAGCAGCTTTAGAAGGAACAGAATGGGAGAGGCCAAAGTTACTTTCCTTCTACAGCCTCCCTGAAGCTGGGTCATCTCGGCCTCTGATGGAGTCAGAGTCGTCTTTGGACATGTCTCAGCCTTTCCTCAGACAGCTGACTCATTAAATCATCTCAAAACTCACTTATTTACTTACAGAAATGGACTAAGTTGTGCCAAATGGCTGATGCTTTCACTAAAATGCCTTGCAGTGCACAGCACCAGGGCTCTAGCCAGCTCTTTTGTGTGCTCTCATCTATTGCTGAATCTCTCCTTGAGCACCAGCAACCAAGGGGGGGGTCAGGGACAGAACAGGCGCCTGGCATTCTCCCTGCCCTCCACTGAGGCAGTCTGATTGCCCCAGCACTCTGCCCAGGGTCTGGTGTTCATCACGATGAACCAGAGGGGTTCAGATACTCAAAATCTTCAACAGGGTCCAACCTGGATGTAAGGCTTTACACCAAGTTCTGGACAGAGATAATTTCCACCACATTTCTCAAATCAGCAAAACTGCCATTAAAGTGTTTTCAGTTTCTTTGAACAGGAATTTCTGACCACATTTTTCTCCCCAGCCCTGCTGGCTGCATGGGACTCAGTGTGCAAACCCACTTGCACCCCTGCTATGACAAAGCTCACCTGTAGACACATCTGCTGGTCCCACTGTCAGCACAACAGGGAATAAAACACACATAGATACATGGCAGCACAGACAACCATGTCACAAAGCTAGTGTTCTGAAAGTTTCACTGTCCTTTCTCTTTTCCCTCCTCCTCTTCATCTTCTTCCCTTTTATCTTCACTGGGATTGCTGAGGAAGCACTTTCTTCTTTTGGGGACGTGATTTTGCTGGGTATTGCGGTACAGCAGAAACTCAAAGCCTGTGCACTAATTCACTGTCAGCCCAGTTCCCAATACCTGACAATTCCCTTGAAACTTCCTGCCTTTTCCAGCACCTCGGCACTGAAGTCTTAGTCACATAGGCAATATTTAATAATACTAGATGAAGTTAAGTGAGAGGAACATGGATCCAGCTTGCTCGGCCGTTTGACTGCAAATCCCTTGCTAGGCCTGTTCTCTCTTCTATAGGGTCCTATTGAGACTCAGGGAAATCATGTTTGCCCAAGGATTGCCCTCATCCTGAAAAGAGAAGCTCAGGTATGAAACAGTGCAAACAGCACCCTCTGTGACCCACACCCTGGTATGGAATACAGGTCTGAGCCAGAGGACCTCTTTTCAGGGTTTGAACCACACTCCTCGGTGTTAGATGAGGCAGGGTGGTTTTCAGACTTCATTATTTGTATTGGATATACTTTTTGCCTGAATTCTGTGACCTGGTCAATAACCAATTAGTATTTTATGACAAAGTGCAAGTGGCAGCGTTAATAGCAGTTTGTAGCTACATGCACACATGAGAGCCGAGAATAATTTTTATGACTCCAGTAGAAGTGCATGTAACAAACAGAAGTCAATTTTTATGACTATAACGATTGTATCCCCTCAATGCCTGTAGAAAATAGCCTTACGCAAATCGGTTAATTAGTATCCCAGTGCACTTGCTCACAGACTGTTCAGCTGTTCCATCCAATACTTGGAGAAGCTTTCAAAAGAGAAGTTTAATACATTTAACAAAAAAAAATTAAAATAGCAGCCTCCCAAAACCTCAAATGTAAATTTCTAGTCTGAAGTACACTTTAAAGTAGTTTTTTACAATTTTGTAAGTCATTAGTTCTAAAATTTATACCACTAAACTTTGAAACAGACTTTTAAACTTGAAGATGATAAAATGCATTTGGTTATTGCGGTGACACCAAGTACTTTCACTGAAAATTTCAAACCCTCTGGATTTTAGTATTAACATTTATATTACCTCCATCTTGCCCTTTCAGAATTGCATTCAAAACAAACGAGCTAACGCTCCTTACAGCAGTGTTATCATATTCTGCTTTTTATTATTTCTCTTGCTAAATGTTTTCTTTCCCAAGACTCTCAGACTGATTTAATACCCTTCCTACATAGCCTTTACCTTATGCACAGAAGTACAAGTCTTTTGCATCAATTTAAAGCCCAAGTGATGAATGGAATTTAATGATCTTTTTTGTACAGTTCTGTATAACACTAAACAATGGCCAATGCATTCATTCATGATCAGTTTTTTGCCTTGTTTTTAATTAGCTTCCTATCTGGAGGGGCGGTGTGAAAAATTGCACCCTGGGCCTTACTACATCTTTCTTTTATAAAATGTATGTACAACAAATAAAAAGCACATTTTAACCTACCTGCTACCTATTACGTTAAATGTCATTACTACTAAAGACTGGCAGCTCAGCTAACAAACGCCCTCATTATTTTATTCCAGCTCTACTTTGGGTATAGTCAATCAAATCATGCTTGATTTATGTCAGATGCTAACAAAATACAGTATAAATAGAGCCATTGAGTACAATTCAGTGAATCTGTGTTTATTCAGCTCTAAGCTATGAAGCTAAAGTGGATACCATTTATAACCAAGACATGCATTCTTCATGGCCATAAGAGTTAGCAGGCCATAGCTAGAGCACTTTTAAGGCTCAGAGAATATAAAGTGTTCCTATGAGCGGACTCAATTTTTTTTAAGTATACAAATTAATAACTTATATAAAGATAGAAAATGCTACCATGAATATATGTCATTTTTTCTTTGATTGGGAAAGTTGTTTGATAGATTTAAAATAACCTAATTTCCAATGTAGGCCTCATTATTAATGGTCAGTGATTTTAGTACTTTCCAAAGGTGACTTTCTACAAGGAATGGCTTTTAGGAGTATGTCTACATTACACTTTCGGTCACACAGGTTACTGCGAGGTTTTTTTGTGCTTTGTCTTGACAATTCTGTACATCCGGGCTATTGACCTGGGGAAGCCCGGCTTGGTTGTGGAAAATTACAGAAACCCAGTTGTGTTCACTGAGTGATGGAAGAGCCATGAGCAATATTTGCTGCATGTCAGCTGGAAGCCCTTCCCAGAGAGTTCAGCACACCAATTCTCTCCTCACTGCCCTCTACTTTCAACAATTGTTTCCACTCAAAGGCTATAAGCTGATATATATTATACAGGAAAGACAGAGGCAGACAAGACTGCAGTTCTCATTACAACCCCAGTTTTCCTAGAAAGGGAGATACTTCAAATCTGTGTTTGATAATGTTTTTCCAGAATTAACATGCAAAGGTCAGCTAATGACAGCAGACACTGTCACTGGTTCTCACCATGGTTTCAGATCCTGAGTGTGTCCAAAAACCATGATGACTGTATTGAGGTGCTCTCCAGGAGTTCCTAACAGCATGAGGATATTTTGAGATAGACAGAACTGGATGGGTTTGCCAGCTGATTCACCCTGTAACCTTACTGTGTGTCCCAGAGAGCAAATTATTTGTGGCACACTTTTTGCAGGGAAACATATGGGTGAATGTTATTCATTCGTTGGCTCCTTCCACTTTAACCCATATCTTTCCCTGTTGCTCAGGGCCACAAAACTGAAGCGCATCTGGCATTTTGAACTGGCACTATACATGCCCAGCACCATAATGGAAAATGTCTTTTAAACACACATTGCCTAACTTGACAATCAAAACTGACAATCTTCCCAGTAATCTTCCAAACAAGCTGTAATAACAACATTAAAGTTTCCACTGGGCCATTTGAAAAACAAAACAACTTTACAATCAACAATTTAAGACTCTTAACAAGTGAAAAAAGCAAAAAAACCTGGGCACGATTTGTCAAAGCAGTGCAGAAACAGAGGGAGGTGTGGGAAACCAGCTTCTCTCCCTTACACCTCACTGGTAGGGTGAAATGCTTCAGCACTAGCAGCACCGGAGCCTGGAGTTTCCAGGAGAGATCAAACCTGCAATGTTCTGGCAGAGTGAAAACAAAAAGGGGAAAAAAAGTTGACCCCCACAGATTCCAGATACAAACACTACAGACTAATGACCTTTAATTTGAAAATATCAACAAGGAGAGGGAGGGACGGACATTTCCAGCTTATTTGGAGCACAGACAATGAGTTATTCCATCGAGAACCACTGGGAATGAGCAGGTGCCAGAGTTATGGGCTAGAAATGAAGATTATGAGGGGAAGGATGGAGCCTTTATTTTTGTTTCTTTATTTCACCAAGGGCTGACCTGTTAAAATAATGGCAACACAGTATTGAAACGATCCTAGGTCTCTGTCAGACAAATCATGGCTCAACGTATTTTCTCTCGGTTACATCAGAAAGTATGAACTTGCAACCTTGGCCCCAGCTCTTTTAATGGCACACTGACAGGGCAAGAATAATTCACAGGTTGAGCTAATCAAAGGTGAAAAGGGAGAATCAGTAAACGTCGTATCCTTTTGCCACTTTCATCAATCCGACTAACTGAATTTGAGCTAAAGCTTGGCAAATTTTCTGCAAAGGGAAATTAATATGTAACACATCTGAGGCCTGGTGCTGGCCAGCAAAATTGGAAAGCCTGCGTTATATCAGAGGGTGTTTATTGAGGGAGAGAATGGCCAAAGCTGAGATAATCAGAAAGAAGCTCCTGTGTGTCTCTCTCCTCTGATAGCACTGTGACCCTCCCAGCCCTGCACCTGAGTAGAAATCCCTCTACTTTCTATTTTTCCCCATCAGAAATATATTCTATTGCCCATTTCTGTTGCCCACACATGATTGAATCAATTCAATTACCTTAGAAGAGTTGATACATATTCAGGCCATGAAGACGCTCGGGATAGAAAGAGAGGAAAAGAGACAAAGAAATCCGTATTTACCCAATAATAAGTTTCATTTGGAGAAGGTTTGAAAACAATTCTCCCTCGCATTTGTCCCTGTCAGATCACATTATTCACAAATGAAGTTTACAAAATATCAATTCAATTTCAATAAGGGACCCTGAATCCCAACACACGAGGGCTGAATTTACGAAATCATAACACTTGAGGGGACCCTGGTGGCTTCCAAATATTTTCCAGTCAGAGGTAATCAAAAGCAGACCGCTGAATACTAATACATTCAATTTCACCCCTTTTGTTTGCATCTGTTCCCTTATAATACTATTTTCTACACTTCCAAATCACTGATGATGGCGGTTTGGAGAAAAAAAAAAAGGTGCGGGGTGGGGAGGAATCATATAGCTCAAACATTTTTGTAAAAACACTCTCAAATATGTCCAATTAATCAATTTACTGATGAGCAAACCAGTGAGCTGTAACATGGAAAAGAGAAAATCATGATGCTCCCCCAGTGCCACCCCAGACTGCTTTCTAACCTCATTCTTAGCACAGAGTATGCCCCAAAACTAGCTGCTGGCATTAAAATTTGCCAGTGAGACAGTAAATGTTGTTTCCTCATCAATCTGCCCTCAGCTGCTGCCCCAGTAAGGAGAAACAGAAGGAAGATCAGCAAAGCACCAGGTCCAGGAAAGTATCCAAGACTTTCAGCTCCTGCTCTCCTATGCTCAGTCAAAAACTCATGTTTTCTTGAATTGGTACTGGATCGGGATCTTAGTGATAACATGACACAGGTTTCTCAGAACAAGTTACATTTTCATAGTGCCTGTTGGATCAAAGTTTCCTCTAACGTTTTGTGCAACAGCCTCCACTGCACTTCCTTAAGCTAAGTACATCAGTAATCCAAAAATGTTCCAGGGACATGGGAAAATAGTGTTTCATCATCTGCCCCTAGTACTAAGAACTCCTGATATAACACGACTTAAAATTTTAATAAATTAGCAGGTTCCAGTCAAAATCCAGAGCACACCACTCCATCCTTCACTGACAGGGTACTGTCAGTGCACAGCGCACAGCATGCTGTTGAAAATAAGCAATTTTCTAATGAACTTCATAGAGGTTCAGGAGAGAAGTTATTTCTAGATCATCTAATCTCTCCTGTATTTCTATGGCAATTAAGCGTCATCTGGATATCCTGTAACTAGTCCCAAACAATCTTAGATTCTTTTGTCTCCAGTCGTCAAAACCAAGAATGCATACAACAAGCAGGAACCCAGACAGGAGTCCAAAGATGATGCAGGGTTGATCTGATGCGTCCAGCAGCCAAATCATTCCCCATGCTGCAAAGAAAAGACCACAGATCTTCAGACATTCCTTCCAATTAAGTCTGCAAGGAAATTTCTCATCTATAGTGACTCCAGCAAAACACTGCACATGATCATCTATGCCACCTCAGAGGGCTGGTCTATCTGTTTTGTGTCACATCACCTTCAACAGTCTGGTTTCTTTAGAAGATGGAGAAACAGTACAGCAATACCACCATAGAAGCTAAGTTGTGCATTGAGTAAATTCATCAATGAGGTCAAAGCTGACTAACTGTGAGACTGGTAAACCTGCATGATCTCACTGGGGAACTGCAAGAGTTATGATCAAGTCCAAGGTTCATCAGGACAAGGACCAGAAAGGACCACTGCAACTGGATGACCTAGCTTGCTCCTTCTGCATGCACACAGGCCAAAGGACTAAAAAGCCAGATGAAAACAACTGTCTAGCCTCAAAATGCAACAGCCATACTGACCCCATACTGATATCTCCTGCATTTAATTCTTCACAGCTAGGACATAGCATACTGAATTTCTCTAATCTCAGTTCCCAGTCACTGGGCTTCACCAAGCCCTAGTCAGCAAGGCTGGAGAGTCCCTGCTATCGACAGTCCTCTAATGTGTTCTTCTGGGACAGCAATAAACACAAAGTCTGTAGTGATTAAAGACAAAGTCAGTCACCAACATATCCTCAGTTGACATTGACATTATCTGGATATGCACCCCTCAGTGATGAATCCACTGAAACCTATTCCCGGTAAAGAAAGCTTCCTATTGTGTTTGGACAACATCAGACCTCCCTACACCCTCTTCAGCAGCATCAGAGTCTCTGCTCTCAACCACATCCTCCTATTACTGTTTCACCTACAACTGACTGAACTGAAGCTGCATGTATGCAATGCCAAGAAAAATAATAATAAAATAACGATACAGGAGTGACACTATATTTTCTGAAGTTTGAATAGGGCCATGGCTACCTATAGATGTACAGTTGGGTCTATGTGAAGATGAAGGTACCTGTGAGATTCATTGATGCATCATAGTATATACTGATGCAGCATTGGAACTGGCTGCACAAAGAGGTGGTAGAGTCACCATCCCTGGAGGTGTTCAAAAAATGTGTAGATGTGGCACTTCGGGATGTGGTTTAGGAGGCATGGAGGTGTTGGGTTGATGGTTGGACTTGATGATCTTAGAGGTCTTTTCCAACCTTAATGATTCTATGATTCTGTGATTACTCAACTGGAAAATTAATTCTGCCACATTCATGGGATACAAACAAACTGGCCCTGATTGCATAAAAACAGAAGTGGTGGATTATTCTTACCTGTAAGGTCTTCTCGAAATGTGAGTCAGAACCTAATATATGAGAGCAAAAAGATGCCTGAGGAATGCCACCAGCAGAAGCTTCTTCCAGAAGGTAGTCAATCTTGTGTCAACACAGGGAAGTAATTCTGAAGAGAAGACAAAAGCAGTAAGATTGGCCCAGAGCAAGAAGACCAGAAGTTTCTGAAGTTCCTCCACAGTGTCACTGTCTCTTCAGGATAAAAGGGTTTTTTAATTTCACCTTCTTGCTGCAGAGAATAAAATATATGTGAAGTGGCATAATGGTATATGTTCATGTACATGGTTATCTACAGCTGCATGTACGTGTGAGAACACCATAATTGTGTGTTGTGATAAACACAATAAATTACTCAAACAACTTGAAAACAAATTTCGTTTACAACTAGAGCATGCCACTGAAAAATGCAGTCCAAATTGCTTAGCATGAAATTTTGCTTTTAAGCTTATTTCATTACAAAAACCTTCACAGACTTCTTTCCCGACTTGCCTTTTTTGGCTCTACATGGAAAGATATTCAGTGTATTAGCCCCATGCTGTTATAAAAATGGTTTTATACTTTGTGAAATTATGCCAGGACAAAACCAAATAGCTCAGCTTAATTTAACGTTTACACATTATTGTGAACTATCAAACAAATGCTAGCAAAAAAAAAATCTATTAATATGGGGGTTAATCTAACAATTTACAAACCGTACCATTTTAAAAACAGCAATTGTTGTTCTTAGCTCTGTCAAGACCACATGCTGTGCGGACACCTATTAAGGAATCCAAGCTTTTCTTAATGTATTAGAAGAGTGTAAATGTGTAATTGGAAAAGAAAGTGAAGACTCCCTACAAAAGGATTTGGCATGGACATATCCCTCAACAGATTATTGTTATCAGTTTCACCACATAAACTAATAACAGTGTTCAAGTCTATATTTTTTCTAGTATATGAGGAAAAAACCAAGCATTTAATGGTATTTTGAGAACATTTAAACCTCATCATTATATTCTAAAATTGATTTTGGTGTTTCTGCTTCATGCAACAAGCTGCTACACTGATTTTGTGAAATGCTAAAGCTAGTTCCTCTGGGAAGCCAAAAGAGATGCAGCATAAACTGTGGGTCATTTTGCTGTCCTGGTTCACCACATGTTTCCCAGCAGACAAGCAATGAAATGAGACAGATAAGTTGAGGTTGGGACCATTTTGTACAAATCATCCCTAGGAGCAATGGGCTGAAGTGTCAGCTTTGAAGATGAAGTTCTGGGAGACAAAAAGACAAGATAGCATCCCTATTTTTCTGCATTGCCTGTTCTTTCATCAAAGAACATGACATAGTCCCTTTCCCACAGTCACAACTGTAAGAATGCACAAGTAGATTACTGATGACCCTTTGTATCCTACGTATTATTTGTGGCAGAGTAACTGCCCCAGATACAGAGCCTACCCACCCCACCAACACTAGCCATCTGACAGTCAAGCATCTAATCTAGGCAAAACTAGAATTTTCTCTATGGGAAGGAGAAAAGGAAGGCACTTTGGGAGGGCAGCTCCTTCCATCCTAACATAAGACTTCTTAAGCAAGTGATGTTTAGATATTTGTCTCAGGTTGGGACGTGTCTTCCTCCACAAATGTCTCCCCTTGACAAAGCAGCTCCAGGCTGCTAGAACTACAGCAGTGACCTTTCATTCATGAACTTGTGCTCATTTAGTTTGAGCCATGATGATCTGCCTAAACTTGCCTTTCCTGGCTCGTTGTAGATTCCATGTTTGAACCTTTGGACACAGCACATTTCACAGGGTTGAACACAAGAGCACAAATCACCCGAGTTTACCTTAAAGTGTTTTGAGAATGACTGTTTCTGTTGACACACTCTATATTTTCAATTTGTAATCGGAAGTCTCACCAAGGTGTTGCTTTTTACTTTAAATATTTCATATAGCTGTCACAGCAATACTCCCTGTATCATGTAACAGAGATTTTAATATAAATAAATCTGTGATGGGGTAACAAAGCCAATCCAAAAAGTTGCAAACCACCAGTTTTTAAGGCAAAAGCAATGCTTATGTACCAGATGCTTCCCTGCACTGCAGAAGGAATAATTCTTCTCAGAAACCACAACCAAAGTTGGTCACAAGCTTAGAGCAGCAGGTGGTCCACCTGGCAGAGACGACCTAATAAAGCAGAGCTGGATTCCTTCATTCTGGACTACAGCCCCTAAACTACCCCCTATAACTGGGAATAAATTCTTAAAGATACTCTATACTGCTAGTTTTATTTTAAGATATAAGAAAAAATGACTAATTTATTTTAAATTATTAAAAGTTAATATACAGCACTGTATTCTTTCAAATCTCCCTTCCGTCTCATGCAAGTCTTTAAGTTTTGGCAAAGAAAAAACATCCATAACATCAGCTTTAGTTTTGCTGATCATTTAACTTTCAAACACATAGTTCTGTAATGTTGGAATTGCTGATACTGCAAGAGGGTTTTTAAAATGTAAAAATATCTGCTGCCACTGTAAACTGGGAGAGAAAAAGCTCCTAAACCCTAAAATATTTTGATCTGTTTCAAGGATTTAAGTACTTATTTTTACAAAGCTAAATCTGAAAATATAAATGAAACCTTGATTTCTGATCAAAACAAATTTTAAAGTAAAAGTTTGAAGCTCAGGCCAAGAAGCTGCTTTGCCTGGATTTATCCTAAACATTGTATTCTCTTTTCTTTCTCTAAGTTTTCCCAATTTTTGATTCAGAGACTTTTTCACCAGCTGCATAGTTATGCCCAGCCTGCACAGAATCAAATAACTTAAATAAGAAAAAGATTATGAATTATTTATTCACTTCCATCTCTTGAACTAACCTCAGGTTTGGAATCAGCATTGAAATACAAGCAAACAAAAATTCCACACTGATAACCCTCAAGAAAGCACTGCAGGTTCAAGTTAATTCTAGTAATCTTTTTTCCCCACTTTTGCCAATGTTAATTCTATGCATTGAAAACTATCCTGGAGCTTCAAAGCAGCTGTTCATGATACTATGCTGATTCTGCCTATTAAAGTGGTCAAAATACCCTACTCTGCAGTGGTTTTCTACATGAGGAAACTAACCTGCGATCAATTCACGGGGCAGATAAACCCTTACATACTGAACAGTCCAGAGTGGACTGAATGCATTTCACTTTGGATACGTATCTAGAGGTTTGCACGTTAGGGAGTCTGACATTTAAGAAGGACTTTTGCATAGTTCTGGACTTCACTTCTTTATCAGCTCAAAAATTTAAAGGATGAAGAAAGAGTCAAGGCCATAAGAGATACAAAAATCTAATAAGTTTATGGAGAATAAGTATGATAAGTGACCCTCCATTACTCTATTGCTTGTTGTTCTCTTTATCTATATTTTACACTGTCTTTAATGCTGGGAGAGAATCTCATGCACAGGACTGAATTCATGTGGGAGAGCTACTGCTTTATATAAATCCAGGAACACGCTGAAGCAAGTCCACGTCCTGGAGACTATATCTACCCCTACATAGGCTGCAATTCCTTCATGCGTCTCCCTCTCCTCTTCTTCTTTTTCTTCTTTTTCTTCTTCTTCTTCTCCTCCTCCTCCTTCTTCTTACCTGGTACAACCACAGGTTGCAAAAACATTCCAGTGTAAATATATTCAAATTACTGACTGCATATTGCACAGAAAGCCAGGGGAGCCCACGGGACAACCCAGTGCTTAAACAGTCATTCCTTGCTGCCTTTTCTCTTATGTATAAGACTGCTGTGAAATCTGTATGTCCAAGGATAGTAACTGGCATGCTGTTCTCTTGATATATTGTTCTTAGGACCAAAGCATGCTGTAAAATGAGATGATCATAATGGGTTTTAAAGTTATTACAGGCAAAGCTCTAGTAACGTATAGTAAGTTCTTGGCATTTTCATTTACCAGTGAAAAATCACATACCTGCAGCAGATACACTGTTTAAAAAATAGAAAAGATCTTCAAGGCCTGGCACCTCTATTTTGCAGTTAGGCTTACAAAATTACTGCAAGTAAACTTTTATGGGAGAGGGGATGAAATAATAAGACATTCTATTAATAGAACAGGAGTTCACCGAAGGCATAATGTATTCAAAAATTCAATAAATTTCACTAATAATTAAAGGACCTTATTCTGCTTTATCCTATTGCTATTTTAAATGACACTGGCGATATAAGACAACCTACTCCCCCAGCCCACCTAGAAATAAAATAGTGATAAATAAAGCCACCTTTAAACTACAGTCATAGTAAGAAGGTCTTTGTGTAAAGGAAAACTGTACCCAAAATTAACAAAGTCAACAAAAAACCCCCAAGCAATGGTTCTGGAACAATGACACTGGCCAAAGATGGGCCTTTGAGGGAAAAAAAAATGTTGGGCCTATAAACTGCATCTATAAGCAGGAAGCACTGGGAAAAGAGAGGGAGCCATTAATTGCTGACTCAGCTCCTGGTTCTGTTTTCAATAGTTGTGCAGGGAATAAAAATGAAATCTGTGTGAGAGAATCTAAGAAAAAAAGAAGGGGGAAAAAATCTAATTGATTTAAGGCAAAAAACCCAGTCATGCAAGGCCTAACCCATCCCCATACCAGAAACTTAAGGAGGGATGTGGCTCCGGGACAAAAGAACATAATACATTACAAAACAATTGTAACTTAAAACCTAAAATTGCTCTTAGGCCAAAAGGTGAGAATTTCTCCACTGAAGAATATTACCTAATCCAGACTGAAGAGTTCTAGGCCCAGAGATACGAGCAAGGAATCCAAAATACTAAGATCCAAGGGACCTCAGGCGGGGGAAACACTGAGGGCTGAAGGCCAGCATCCACAAAAAAGCAGAATCTGGAACAGCACACCCTGTGACAAACACCACAAACATGTTGCATACATTCATAATCCATGTTCCTTGTATGTATTTACCAAGTACCAGTGGTGTCAACTCGGCCTGGTAAGAGGTCATTGACCACTAGCTCAGATCAGTTCATCGATGCTGCAGCAGAAGGTGAGGCAGACTATCACCTAAAAAGCAAGTGGAACTTTTTACTATGTTTAATCCGGATACAGGTGCATGAGCCAGCATCTGATAAGAAAGGATAACATTAGCAGAGAAAGAAAAGCCATTGGCAATTAGAAAAAAAAGTAAAAAGAACCAAGACAGCTGGTACTGTTAAAATCTGCTATTAATGCTAAGGACTTGCAGATGGAAAATAAAAAAGTATGGCAAAGCAAAAGCCACATTATGATTAGACATTCCAGAAGTTATTTTCTCACAAAAAAAAAAGAGCAATTGAGAGCACCTTTGACGGAAAGAATGGCTATCTTAACAGAAGGAAGGGATTTATATCCCAGCCCAGGAATTATCAGCCCATCTAAGTCCAGCTGGGAAAGCATCAGCTAACAGTTCTCGCAAAGCAGGGCAGGCACCAACTGGATGAAAGAGGCTGTCCAACAAAGACACAGCTAGCTCAGCAAGCTTAAAGAGCAAGTCACCATGACATGGCACATACGTAACAAATTGCCTGTGGTGGGACACATCTCCAGACGAATCTGCAGGTCCACGTGAACGTAGAATATACCAGAGAAACTACTTATCAAGATTTAAAATTCTGGGCTATATCAGTATTGCTTTTCAATGTTACTACCATAATATGTTTCTTGAAAAAGAATGTATAGTGAATTATATCTGAAAGAAGTTCTGGAATGACTGGAACATCTTTTTATGTTGTAAGAAATCTTATATTACATGGTGGCATTTAGTTAGGACTTACACTCCAAAGTCAGGCCCCTCTGGCAGCCGAGTCTTAGGAATTTACTGAACACAATGACAACCTATCAGTACCTGCATGGACAGCCACCACAGTGGCCCTTCCTCTGGAGTGATGGAATAAACGGGGATCCGGCTAGACAGCCTTTTTGCTTCTGTACTTATCGTCTATTTTGTGAGCCTACGGAACCATACATAACCTGAGAGAGCATCAACACCCAAGAAATTCAGCACAATGAGGCCTCTGGAAGAGACTGAGGAAGTCTCCAGAGCCCAGTGCAGTGCCACATAGACCCATCAATTAACATCTAGGTGTTTCATGGAAACATTCTTTTGAAGTTATGCAAGCACTCTTATGTCCTAGATATTGGAAATTTTGCCTCAAACTTCAAAGCAATTCTGGAAGTGCTCAGCATTACAATAATAAAAAAGAGTTACTACTCTGTCATATGTACCCAACAGCAGCCTTAATAGACCTGCCTTTGAATTTTGAGGGTTATGGTCTAGGTCAGCAGACAAAAACCTGCATCATAACACAAACTCAACAGTTGCCTTGCCAGCAGTCTTGGCAGAGTGGTCAAGCTGACAGAGATGAATTCTTCCTCTCATGCAAAGAGATAGAAATTGTATATCAGAGTTGACACACACAGGCATGATCCAATCCTGCAGTTTGCATTGCTTCAACTATGCCTATTTTCTGGCTAAATGGAATTTAGTGCCCAGAGCTATCAATACAATTTTCATCAGCATGTGCCACCTGAATCCAAGGCCAGAAAATCAGCCAGAAGCTTATGAGCTTGTGGTCAGTCAGACAACATAAAGACAAAGAAAGCAGAAATCCAATAGGATTTTTAATCAAATAATATAGGGACGACAAAAACTAACTTAGTAGGTCAGTTGTCTAAACTTTCTTAACCAAGTGTTTCAAGAATATCTGGAATTGCCTTGGACATTTTTGACAAATTCAAGATAATCCCATCTTGGTCTCATAACTGAGTCTTCCCTCAGCCCTGAGGCTACTGGAAAGAAGGATATGATGGTAACCAGAAGCCACATCCTTTTTATACTCCTCTCATCTTTTCAGGTTCGGGGGGGGGGGGGGGGGGGGGGGGGTGTGGCATTCTAGAAGTTAGCACTGAAGCACAGTGTATATATTAATTTTGCTCACTTACCAGTTGAATGAATTGTATATTAATAATGACTACTGTATCAATCCTGGATCAGTATCCCACACTCCCAAGCAAAGTTCCTGCTCCATAACTTTCTATTTTTCTTCCTCTGATTTGATATCTGCTCTCGATACTTTCCTTCTGGATTAGTGTCCCATTATGTATTTTTCAAGACTGCATCTCATTTGCTAATTTCCTGTCATGTTTCTAATGTCTCCTGCAAGCATACCCATGTGTTACAGTTTCAGCTAGGATAGAGTTAATTTTCTTTGTAGTAGCTGGTATGGGGCTAGGTTTTGGATTTGTGATGAAAACAGTGATGATCATGTGGAGATATTTTAGTTGTTGTTAAGTAGTGCTTACACTAGTCAAGGACTTCTCCAGCTCCCCATGCTCTGCTGAGTGCACAAGAAGCTGGGAGGGGACACGGCTGGGAGAGCTGACCCCAACCGACCAAAGGGATATTCCACACCATATGACATCATGCTCGGTATATAAAGCTGGGGGAAGAATAAGGAAGGAGGGGATGTTTGGAGTGATGGCATTTGTCTTCCCAAGTCACCGTTACATGTGATGGAGCCCTGCTTTCCTGGAGACGGCTGAGCCCCTGCCTGCCCATGGGAAGTAGTGAATGAATCCCTTGTTTTGCTTTGCTTGTGTGTGCAGCTTTTTCTTTACCTATTAAACTGTCTTTATCTCAACCCATGAGTTTTCTCTCTTTTACTCTTCTGGTTCTCTCCCCCATCCCACCGGGGGGGAGTGGGCGAGTGGTGGGGTAGTGCTTAGTTGCTGGCTGGGTCTAAAGCACACCACCATGTCCTTCCTGGTTTTCACAGCTCCTCACAACTTAGGTTACTTTCCTTTCCAACTCATTAAAGGCGATATTAATACTGAAGAAAACATTCCTGTTCAAGGAAGTTTTTTCATGTGTGTTTAAGTGCTGTTTGAGTCAACAGAATGTAAACAACTCCCTCAAATGTAAACATAAGCTTAAGAGCTTCCTTAGCAAGAACCTGTATCTTGTGCTGAGAGCCACAGTGCTCAACTACACTTACTGCCAGCAACGTTACACACCTTCACTGTCATTATCCTTTATGCTCCAACAGATATTTCTCTATCCACATCATTCACTGTAAGTCAGGTGGAATGATTTCTGTAGGTACTATACATGGGACTGGATGAAATGCATCACTGACCTACAACTACCCTTGCAGTCCATTCCCCTATTCTTCTGCAGTGCCATGACTGCAAAATATTTTGTCCACCCCAATGGGCCTATGGACATGAATAAAGTTAAAGAAGAGCCCATACTTTTGGCCTGATTTCCAGCCAGAAAACAAATTTTTCTGTTGAGATTTGATTTTACAAAATGGCAACTTCCATATTTATTCTTCTTTCTTTTTGTCAATCTTATATTCTACTTGCTTTTCTGTATTTGCCTGGTTCATGTAAAGTTTTCCAAGTTATTTTAAAAATAATGATCAATTTTTAGTAGCCTTAACAGCATAAAAGTTGATAATACTCTAAATAGGACCCAGAATTTTTCATCTTGACTCCCTACACAACAGTTTGATAAATCTGTACTACGCTGAGCTATACTAACATATATGTACTCAGTAATTCTTTGCTTCTCTTTACCAACACTTTGAAAACAGGCTTTTCCACTTTCTGTTTCTCCAGTTTCATTTACTCTATTTTTTGATTTTTAAAAAGAGTTCAGTATCTCAGCTGTTTTCAGCTGGGATAATCCAACACACTTCTCATTTGCATGTAAAGTGCAGTCAATGCAAATTGATCAAAACCAAATTAACAGCAATTGGTTCCAATATTTTCCCTGTTTACACATTAGCTTGCTACCTTTAACATATAGATGTATTGAATTCAGCTTAGCAACCTGAGCATGAATGCTGTGGCCTTTAAAGAGAAACTTATCTGTAATTAAAATCATGCACAAGTTTTAGTGGGAATCTGTTGACTACCCAGAAAGAAAGTTGATTCTAAAATTGAACAGAATTTAGCTTAGTAGCTCATGTGTTTAATTCTGAATTAAATCTACTAAAATTATGAGGAGTTAGCTTTACTGAGCTTCAGATTATGTGAAGGTTATGTCTAGATCTGGGTGGGTTTCTGAAAAAAATCAAAGGGTACCCTTCCCTCCCACACCACCATTGATTTCTTTTTTAAGATATCACTGCAAACTGATAATAAGTTAACAGAGTTGTAATCATTATGAGCATTTTTTGCAGAAGTCATATAATAAATATGCATTGAAACTGCAAGTATGCGGTACAAATCATCTGGCACAGTGTTCAGATGACAAGTAATAAGGGCTTTAGAATAAAAACTGAAGCACATATATACAGTGGTTGCTATAAGGAAATGATTTATCCTATAGTGTGTATTGAATTGCTTATTATAATTTAGAATGGTAATTGCTATGGCTTCACTATACTGTTTAATTGCTACAGTACACTGATATATACCATGGAAGACACTGCAGTAACTGCTGTCGTTAAATAACAGCATTTGCATAATCTGCACTGTAGTTTATTCTTACAGTAGACAATGCAGTATGTGCAGGAATCAAATTGTTTCTCACCATATTGATTGCAATTAAGGACACAAATATGTATAAAAAGATACAGCTTTTTTTAAAGTATATATCACAGGACAGTTGCAAAATTCAAGTTAAAGTAATCACTGCGCTAGTCTTTCTAGGAAAATAATTATAGAAATGCAGCTAGTGAATTTTTTGTAACACAAGCGTAAGACAGAGCTCTGGCTTTTTGTGCAAAGATCTCCATTTTCCAGGCCAGATCTTTCTCACAAGCACCTGTAGTTAAATCAACCTTTGATGATACCCTGGCTCCCAGTGTGTTAACTCTCTGTTCAGCCGTGCCTTCCACTCTGGAGGCACACAGTGGTGACCACTCTGAAAAACCAAGCCTCCTCCATCTGTCCCTAGCCACAGGTTCCCTGGTTAAATTTAGACACCTAGAACATCTCTGCACATGTTACCAGGCCAGAAAGGAAGAAGCATATTATCACAGAAAAAAGCCATCACCGGAAATTTTCCAATGCCAAAGATCAGCCCAACAATTACAGCAGAGATGTCCCTACTGCTCTTAGGTACTGAGACAGCCAACAGCGAGTAGGCTTATATCCAAGAGAGCTGGGGCCAAATTGCAGAGAGCTGTGTAGATCATGATCGACCTTTTCATTTGCTTCTGAAATCACATGTGCCTGTGGGGCAATATAAAGACTACAAGTATATCATGCTGCCAGGAGAAACATCACCGCGTGTTTAAGATGCCATTTCCTTTATTCCTTGTTTCTTTGCCTTAAAAATGCAATGGAAAGCTAAGAAAGGACTTACGGCTGGCCTGACTCATGAGGGTTTTAGGCAACAAACAGAAGTGGTGGGTCATAGACACCAGCTATGCTAAAATGCTTGAATAGATTGCATATTTTGATGGATTTGGCTATATTTTTATGAAAGTAAGCAGTGAGATTTACTTTGATTTGGGAGGTTTGCTGTTTCCTATTCCCACAGATTCTGACCAACATAGCAAATTTGTGAAACTAACAGCAAATTATCTAAAATTTTGTCTTCAAGTTTAGCAATTCGTTATTCTTTCATTTTTAAAAAAGACAGTTCACCCAGTCTAGAATCAGAAAGAAAATCCCATTACATGGCTCAGACAACCTCAGTAATGAAACATCAAAGCAGGGGATAAGACTTGGCAAAACTGTTTCACAAATATTTGCAGGCAACTACTAACAACTCACTGAATTAAAAAGTCAGAGTTGGAAATACAGGATTAAAATAATTAGCTCAGCTCTACTGCTAAAACAAGGGACTGCAAAAAGTTGTTAGGACGACCCACTGTAAGAGCAAGTCCCGCTTCACTTCATGGACTTCTGTAGTTTCAAGAAGCAATTGATGGCAGGGGACATTGATGTACGATAAATGTAGCATGCAATCACTCTGATTGTTTGTGATCATGACATTTTACAAACACTGGTTCTCTGTCATTTTCTAAAGTATTGTTTTAGAGGGTTGTGACAGAGGTAAAAGAAATAAAAAAGAACAAAACAAGGAGAAATGTCACCCTGTCTCCCTAGACAAGCCAGATTGAAAAATTGAAAAGAAACCAACTTGAATGAGATAGATTCGTAGAACTGACACCATACCAGCAAAATCAGAATTAGATTTTGAGATTATTGAAGTAACAAAATCACAGATTCTTTTCACAGGAGTTTACAGTATACTATCTATATACTATATTGAGTGCAGCAGTATGGACTTGCAGTTAGGGCAAGAGCTTGCTAGATAATTTTTTGACTCTGCTACTGACATACTGTGTGACCTTGAGGTTCAAACCCCCACTTGCAAAAAGGGGATAATAATCTTAACCTGTTTTGCAGCTCAGTAGATGAAATCTCTGAGAGCTCTCTTTAAATGCCTGCAGCCAATAATTAAAGCTCCTTACACTTCATTGTTTTTCTTATTGTGTAACAGGAATTAAACAAGCTTTAAATGTTTTTTTTTTAAAAAGTTTCCCTGCACTGACCACAACCAGCACAAGCACTGCATTTGCAGATGGACAAATGGAAGTGAACCCAATTCAATGACCCCTTCAGCCACATAAGCAAGGTCAGACCATAGATTCAGCCCACATTTTGCAGGCAGGTGCTCAGGCAATATCTGAACATTTCCTAGTTTTCACATGTATCTAACAATATCTTTCAGGTTTTCTATCAGCTAAAACTCTCATTCAAGCCTTGTTGTCTCTCCACTCGACTATTCCATGCTCTTTTTCCCTTCATGTTGACCACTAGCCCATTAGGAAGACCTGCTGTCTGATGATAGTCACCCCTTTCCTTTCCACTTATATTATGCCTAACAGCAACTTTTTTGAATTTAAAGACTTCTTTTACTTAGCTCCCTCCGTCAAACATGTCTACTGCCCTATTGCAATACCACCACTTGGTTTTCCTCAGCCAGCAGTCTAAGACATTATCAGCTTCACCTTAAGAAACATCATGCTTTTCCTTCACTCTGGGAACTGTGCAGGTGCAATACACATGGAAAAAGAGTAAGATGGTCCCTACCTTATTTTTCCATCAAATCTTCATTCAGAAGGAGTTTTACCATAGCACCTTTAAACCCAGATCACTACAGAGGCAGGCAGCAAGTGGGAACTATTCCCTTTTCAGCTGAAACTTACCCTTTCTTCTGGTTTCTCCAATAAATAAAAAAGCCGATACTTTGTATCCAGAACTAACAAGGTTGAGCTAGCTTTTCCCTTCAACCACTTCATTTTGTTTGTAGTTTTTAAATGCTCAGGACAGAGGCAGCTTCTTGTTCACCTTGTTTGTATTTGCAATACTCATATGACATCTCAAGCCCCATTTAATGCTCTAGAAGCCATCACAGTCTGAATATTTACCATCCAAAATAAAAAAAAAGAATTTAAACCTGAAGACTTTCTAATTTTCATTGCTGTGAAGAAATTGAAAGAGCAATGATATAAGGACATCGTAATGCAAATTTCATTACGGTCACACCACAGAGGGAAGAGAAACTGCTTGAGCTCAGAAATTACCCTGGCTTGGAATACATGGATATAAACTGATCAACCATATTTTTTACCTGGAAATTATAAGAAGGTTTCTAACTAGTGAAGTGATGCAGTTCAGAAATATCCCTCCATTAGGTGAGTGTCAGTAGGGGAGTTGGGAACAGGAAAACTAAGTGGTTTCAACTGAATTTTGATCAATTATAAGGGCAACCCATTGTGCCTATTTGAGCAGAGTGAGTGAGTGACCCAGAAGATCTACTCCAGTCCCTTGTCCCTACTTTGAACGTTATTTCTACTTCAGCAGTCAAAAGTGTTCATAATAACTGGTAATCAATGGACCAACCTGCAGCACAAAGCAGAAGTATATTCTCCATGACACATTGATGGGTTTTAAGTCTGACTACCACAAAAACCCTTCTTGTCTAATGTAGGTATCATACTATCCCACACTTCTTTCAACAACACTAAATGTCATTATTTACATACAACACATAAACATATTTGCAACAGATAAACATGCATACAACAGATAACGTCGTTTCAGCTACCAGCCCTGCAAACACCCTGAACTCTGAGATTCAAACACTTTATTTCATATATACAATCAGGACCAATAACAGTTCTGAAGCCAGCAGACACCTACAGTGATACCTGACTCCACTCTTTCTAGGAGTTACTTTTGCAATGTCCTAGAGAAATAACAGCAGCTCAGCCCAGTTGTTTTCAATACAGTGAACGATTCCTCTGATGATCTGAAGGAAGGCAACAGAGATGCTTTCACACCTATTCATCCTCCTTTGGCTTCAGGGAAGAGCCTAAACCCAGTTCGTGTACGCCAGGCGTCCATGGTGCGACCTTCGCTTTCCTGTACATCAATGCAGCTATGGCACTGTACACCTACAGGAAACATTAGCAATAATATTACAATGTTCCACCAAAAGTGAGCCAGAGAATCTACACTAGAACTTTTCAAAAATATAACAAAAAATCTCCCTTTTTTTGTACCCAAAGCCCCAGTGTAGATGCAGTTATCCTGATAGAGTACTACATATCCCCTGGGGTGCACCATAAGCTATGCTGGTAAAAGCACACATGAATAGGGCAGCAGACTTCTTGCAGTTACACTAGACTGAAGAGAGAGTGACAGAGACCCTGTCTGTGGAAAACTGGGTAAGGTGGCTCCAGCTGCAGTAATGGAGGGTCGAAGGTACAAACTGACTCTCAGTGACTCATTCCTAAGGTTATAACTTAGAACAAGAGACATTTTAAAAACCTTTGGAAACTGTCATTTCCTCCTGGTAGGAGATTCTTCTTGTGTTACCAACACACAGACCATGTCAGAACTAGATTTTTTTTTTTAAAAAAGTCTTCTCAGCTGAAACTTCAGTACATTTTTATTGACACATTTTTTATAACCATATGCCATTGTACTGTGTAAATGAGCTAATATGGGTTTTAAATTCCCAGAGACCTCTTTATTTAATTAGGAGGAACTGAATTTTGTAAAAACTATTTCTAGAGCTTGTTTGTGAGAAATCCATTTTATTGGTCTTTGAATAGAGTTATTCAAGTAATATACTCAGGCAGCAATTGACAATAGCTCATACTGACCTTGAATTCACTACGCAGGAATAAATGTAATGTCAAATCTTATTCTTTTGCATGTTAAGCACCCTGATAATTTCATATGGTTGCAGGGGGGCAAGCAGGCAGTTTTAAGAGAATGTTAAGTTAAGCTACATCTCTTTCAGCTATTTGGCCAAACCACAAACATGAGTAGCTCTGACAATGTAAGACAGAGAACGACCATCGCTAGCACTTATGTGAACGCTGCAATAACCAATACTGGTTCCCATATCTTCCGTGCCACTGCCGGTAAAGCTCCTGCTCCCAGTCAACCTGCTGCAGACCTGAAGGAAAGCCCTTGACTTCTTGGGGCAGTGCCAGATTTCCACTGTTCTGGGTAAAAGCAGGATTTGGCTCATGATGGGTTGCTGCCTCTCACTTTCAATCAGCTTGTGCCACTCTGAGCTGCCTTCTGCAGAATAAGGAGAAAAGCTGCAAAACTCCCTTCACGTGTTTTTGACTGTCACCCAGCTGGCTTCTTGTATAACCATGGTTTTAGTCATTTTGCATTAGAATTCTAATCTGAAAGTGCTTTTTTTACCTACAGAAGTACTTGGGATAATGGCCGTTTGCCATTTTTCCATACTGTCATCTCAAAATGATACTTGTAAAAAACCAATATTCAATATTCACTGTGGAACCTGTAATCACACAAGAAAACAAATAACACTGGGTGACTTACTTATTAGACAGCATCCATAGAAAACAGTGTATAAATACTATCCAAAGATGTAGCTGAAGCCCAGAGATAGTGACTGACCTAACAGCTTGTGCTTTACCTGTACGAAGGTGTTTGCAAATAGTTCATTAAATAGAAACATCCAAAATTCAGACTTTGTCAGATCACTTCAGCCATGCAAACACAAGGTATCTAAGTACTATGGAGGATCTGGGTCTGAAAGATTTTCCCAAGGTCATACACAAAGGCTGTAACAGTATGAGGAATTAAACCCATGCTGTCCACATTCAAGACAAATACCATAACAACCAAACCATCCTCCCTCTGTAAGAGGAATGTACAACACGAGTCTCTATTTCCAGATAATACAGGGTGTCACCCTCCCGTACACGAGAATATTTACACTTGGGGAAAAAAGAAATCAACAGTTCTTTTGTTTTAACCTTTGTTTTGATCTTGAAGCTTCAATCCAACATTCTCAGTCTCCAAAATGAAAACAGTAAATTGACATGTCATATAGCTTACAAAATGAGGAGTGTTATCAAAAGCAGGCTGTGTAACTAGACCTTGTTCGGTACACAAGTACAATTCATATTGTTCCCACCTATTACCAGAGCTTGAATACGTAAAATATGAACCATTCCACAATCTGCATGCTCATTTATATTACCTTTATGTGAAACTTAGGAAATAAAAAATGTTCCATTTCCCCTTCAAGTGTAGCACTCTGTGTTACAAAATCCTGCTAGTTATCTTGGTGAGACTAGGCTTTGCCACATACTTTGCAAAGGAAAAGTGGACATTTATCTTTTGGGTGTTTGAGTTTAAAAGTGAGGCTGAAACTTCCAGAAAGAAGAGTGATTACATTTTTCTGAGATTTATGATGCTACTTCTTCCCCAATTTCATGTGAGTTTAAACTGAGTTTAAGCATACAACATTTTCTAGTTGACACAGGAGAGAGACTGTGGCTCCAAATAAAACATTAGCATAAAGTAGAAGCATTTTGCAGGGTTTCAAACCAAAGGAAGGTATAAAGTAGCAGCATTGGCTGAGTTCTGCTCCAAGTTTCCCAAACTCCAGGTTCAAAGCAAAACTTGAGGATAATCTCAGGCAAAAGATAGCAGATTTTTTTGACATAAAGTTCTTGCAGAGCAAAAGAGTTAAGACTTAGAGAGTTTTAAAATGGCATTGGAAGGATCTTCATTTAACCACTTACAGCCTCTTCTGTGTGACTCCAGTTGAAATAAAACCAAGTTCTTATTCCTGCCTTGCATTTAATTGCCCTTATTCTCCTCTAATCCCTTCTTCTTTGTGGTCTCCCAAACAGCTTTTTTATTCTCATCCTGCTTGACTCTACTATTGCTCTCCCCACCTCTTGCTGCTGTTGGGTGATCTCCTTTCACAACTGCTCCACTTCCCAGCACTCTCTCCACTGCAGGCATGCCCTCATCATCTCAGACACATCCCCCTTTACTTGCAGAACTTCTATTCAGTTCAGGGTTTCTCCCTTCCTCTTTTTTCCTTTCCCTCACTCCTGCTCCTCAACTCATCTGTTTAAATTTTCCTCAGGCCAATTTAAATCCCGGCAACCCCTAGCTTTGCTTTTCTGCCCATTCTTACCCTTACAGTCTTTCTTAACATCTAATCCTAGTCTCTGCCTGCAGTGTTATAATATTTCCTTGTATTTTAGCCTTCATGGAGACAGCCATGACAGAGCTCCCTTTCTTTGCAGAAGCCTAGCAAATATAAGATTGTTCCCACGAACGGAGTTTCAGCCTTCTGTTTCATGTTGCAAACATCAATTAATTCACTCTTTCCTTATGGATCATGTATTCTTGCATTATTCTTGAGATAAAATACTGCAAACTGGAGTACCATGCTACCACTGGGACCTTACCAGTACCAGGCAGAGAAAAATGTATGACCTCCTTCATCAAGTACCTTCTTTTCATTCAAGATCTTCCTTTGACTGCTCTTTCTCAAAGCCTTTCCAGCCCAATAGTAAGTTTAAGCCCAGATCTGCCAAAGATCAGAACTTCTTCTGGTGTCTTCACATCATTCTGGTTTTAAGCGATGTATTTTACCAAGAAAGGCAGGGGTAGTTCCAGTCTTAAAAGAAGGGCATACTGAATATGGTTGTTTGCTGTTATACCCAATAATGTCTTTTTTGTATTCTGATAAATGTCAACCTAGGAATTTAGAGCAAAATGAACTAGCAACTTTGGCAGATACAACAACATACTGAAAAATAACACTGACTCTTTTATTTTATGAAAGTATTTCTTCAAACTTTCTACTCTGTTTATTGCAGTGGGAAACAACTGGTCTAATCTGATTTTCAGACATGCATTTAAGCAATGCTTTAGGAAAAAAAACTAAAAGTTTTTGGCATTACCTTTAAAATCTGCGAAAGCTATTTTTGCTAAGGAAAGTTTCACATAGTATATAATGCTCACAGGCTTTCAGAGTTGGTCAAGACTCCAGGAAGTTACTTTTGCTGAACATAAAAATGCCATGAACAGTTATCTGCAGGAAAATCACTAACCTTCTAAAAACAAAAAACAGCACTAAATTAAATTTTGCTCTTTAAATGATATTGACAATTTTGTAAATGAGATCAATTTTTAAAGTTGGCACCAAAAGGGATCCCACTTGTTCCCCTGATTTATTGACAACAGCTTTATATATTCTCACTTACAACAGTGAAAACAGCAATTTAATTTGATCCAAAAATTCCCCAACTTCAGTAGACTTTTTGTAGTATTTAGATAATAATTTACTCCGAATAGTGTTCTGTCTGACACTTGATGCAATGAGGAGTGAGAATGTGCTGGGAAGCCTCTCTGAACCATTTCAAGCAGCCTTTTAAGAAGCTATCCAGCAAGGAAGATTAAACATTAGCTGATTACCGACAAGTAATTAACAATGTCAACGAAACACAGAAACTGCATTAATAATAATTATATCATCAACACGCTGATCATCTTGTAGAGAATCCCAGGGAAGAGGAGAGGTTAATTACTCACTGCTAGCAGAACAGCAGGAAGTCGACCGCAACCATGCCTCTGCATGGTGTTAACTGCCAGGCAGATAATTAATTAACATCATAATTGTAAAGCAGGCAGCATGAAAATATTGAAATATTACTTCATTTCCATTCTATTACCTATCCAGCACATTCTATAACTTAGAGGCTGGAACTACAAAGATTTTTTGTATCCAGGCTCCTGGGTCACGTGGCTTTGAATTTATTTTCCATCAGAGGTCTATAATGAATGACAAACTGAGAGGTTTGGGCAGAGGACAAAGAGCCAGGAGGGATTCAGTTCTGATACAGACTTCTCCTGTCTTGACACAAAAAGTTCATCACAATTCAAGAGGAGTTAGACTTGTGGGTGTACGCAAGAGTTAGACTGTAAACAATTTCTTCCAAAATAAAATTAAAAAAAATTTGGAAAAGATACTAAGTCATATACTTGAACCAAGTCCCAAGCAGGACTTCAGAGAGAAATTGTGTGGAGGTTACCTGTCATATGGACCTTGCGCTCCCATGCTGGAAGTCATGACCTGCAGGTCTTCTGAAGGTCATTCTGCAGATCCTTTTGTTTGCGTGCCCTCTGCGAGAATTGCTCTTCTTCCATCACAAGTTGTTTGGCTTAAAGCAGGAATGCCTACAGTCCCTATTGTGTGGCCTGCAAGGTGGCACACCACATAAATGGAAGCACTGTGTACAGTTCTGGTCAATCTTACCCAGAACAGACAAATTCAAACATCCCTCCTGCCAGGCTGATCACGGAACAGAAAAAGAGACTAAAGGATTTTGTTGTATGCAGGATAGCAATGAAAGACAGAGATGAGATATGGTTGATGGACATACACTGGTAGGACATTAGAAGAAAATCTCTCTATGTCAAAAATCTACTATAAATATCATGGTACAAACTGAGCTAATGAAACCAACCACTTGCAAAATGGAGCTTGGTACACTGATTACATGACATGGGGCCAGGGAGAGGATTTGGTTTAGTAGACTAAGAGGTCCCATAGTGCTCTCCATTCCTTTGAACAACCAGAAACATGCCCACTTGCCCCGCTGAGAAAACCTTTCAGCACTTTGTGCCCCAAAATATATGTCCTATAACCATGACTTTCTGAGACTTCAGCCTGGTAAAAATAAACAATCTCTACAGCCATATATGAAGAAAAATCCTTTAAACCAGGGGAGAGATAGGTGCAGACAATTGATTTACTAGACCTGGTCTCATTTTCCTGGTCTGTGACACATTAAAAAAAAAAAATAATTAAAAAAAAGGTCAAGAACCAGAAAAGCATGCTGGGAAAATGGTGATTCTGCAAAATGCCCAGTGAGAATTAGAGCTGAAAGCCACCATTCCCACCAAGTGAGGGAAAAGGGTTGGTACTGGACCAAATTTAGCTGAACGGTGCGCAAGAAATATGGCTAATATTTCTTTAAAACTGTGTCACAACTGATCTTCTTGAAGGTAAACTGTGACATCAGACAAAATGTGCAAAAACAGACTTCCTTGATCAAGAAATATTGACATTTGATCATCTGTAAATTCAAATTTCCTTTTTTGAAAATATTTGAGGGCTTGAAACAGAATACTTTTGAAAGAGGTATAGTTGACCTAAAATAAAATAAGCTTACCAGAATCAGACCCTCTTAGTTTTTCACACAGAGTGCCCTGAAAGTGTTACGGGCATCTATACCATGGGCAAAATTCTCTTTATCACCCAAATTCACTGCATGTTAAGAACATGTTTGTGCAGTTAATTGTTTGCAAAAGGAACTGTGTAATAGCAGACTGGCAGAAGAATAGTCTGGTGGTTATGCCTAGGATTTAGCGGACACATCATGAGTTAATTCCTAGGTTTTAAACGGCCCTTCTGTATATGGCCTACCTACAAAGTATGCAAGACTGCCACACCATTTTATTTACTTATATACCTCCATTTGCATCTGCAGAGCAGTAGAAGTTACACCTGAAGATACATAAATAAGTGCATTAAGAGTTTGAAACGTTCCAGAGGAAACAAGTATTACAGAAGACAGACTTCCATAACACTTCTTGAAAAGAGGACAACTGCTCTTGCATGCTGGCCAACATTCCCTCTCCTTGTAACAGAGGATCTAACACCCAAGGTCTGTTTATGACCTCTCCCCTCTCATGTAAATACTTGTGCAGTCACTACACTATGAGCCTTTAACTCATAACCCTGACAACCACTCTGGGACTGACAGGGGCTGCATAACACCAAATCCGTTTCTGTTCTGCCTAGGGTCAGTCCTTATTTCATTATACAGCTAATGAATTTCTCACTGGAGGTCATGCTTGAAGTGTTAAATGAATATATTGAACACCTACAAAAAACATTAAAAATAGGAGAGTTAGTTCTTATTTGCGCTGTAAGTCAGGAGTAATCCTATGGTGTTCTTTAGACTTTCCTAGTGCTAGTGTAGAGTGAGAGCATTAGAAGAACCAGGTCCTTTATGGCCAGTTGCAACCATTGTTATCCTCACACAGAGGTATATCCTCATGAGTACAAATAGGACTCAACATACCCTGCAGCCTGTAAAAATTAGAACACACCAAGTAAGGGAAGGGCATAAAATGCAGAGCATCTTGAAATTCCTGGATCATTGCTTGAATTTCAGTCATAATTAAGATTATTTTTACCATGATAAAATGATAATAAATAAATACAACACTAAAGGACCCTAATCAGAATTACAGAATCACAAGGTTGGAAGGGACCTCTGGAGATCATCTTGTCCAACCCCACTGCTTGAGCAGAGACACCTAGAGCGGGGGGCACAGGAACTCATCCAGGTGGGGTTTGAGTGTCTCCAGGGAAGGTACTCCACAGCCTCTCTGGGCAGCCTGTGCCACTGCTCTGGCACTCGCACAGCAAAGGAGTTTTTTCTCATGGTTAGGTGGAACGTCCTGTGTTCCAGCTTGTGCCCATTGCCCCTTGGCCTGTCATTGGGCACCACTGTAAAGAGCCTTGTCCCATCATCCTGACACCCACCCTTCAGATATTCATAGGTATTTATGAAATCCCCCCTCAGTCTTCTCTTCTCCAGGCTGAACAAACCCAAGTCTCTCAGCCTTTTGTCATAAGGGACATGCTCCAGTCCCCTGATCATCTTTGTGGGACTCCGCTGGACTTGCTTGAGCAGTTCCGCCTCCTTCTTAAACTGGGGGGCCCAACACTGGACACAGCACTGCAAATGTGGTCTCACTAGGGCAGAGTAGAGGGGGAAGATAACATCCCTTGACCTGCTGGCCACACTCCTTTTAATGAAGCCCAGGATATTGTTGGCCTTCTTGGCCACAGGGGCACACTGCTGGCTCAGGGTCAGCTTGCTGCCCACCAGCACTCCCAGGTCCTTCTCAACAGAGCCGTTTTCCAGTAGTTCAGCCTCCAAACTGTAGTGGTGCGGGGGGTTGTTCCTCCCCAGGGGCAGGGCCCTGCACTTGCTCTTGTTGAATTTCATGAGGTTCCCCTGGGCCCAGCTCTCCAGCCTGTTCAGGTCTCACTGGATGGCAGCACAGCCTTCTGGTGTATCAGCCACTCCTCCCAGCTTGGTATCATCAGTGAACCTGCTGAGGGTGCCCTCTGTCCCATTGTCCAGGTCATTGATTAATATATTGAACAGGACTGGACCCAGTACAGACCCCTGGGGAACACCACCAGTTACAGGCCTCCATCTAGACTCTGCTCCATTGATCATGACTTTCTGAGTTCTGTTGTTGAGCCAGTTCTCTGTCCACCTCACTGTCCACTCATCCAGCCCACACTTCCTTAGCTTACCTGTGAGGATGCTATGGGCAACAGTGTCAAATGCCTTACTGAAGCTGAGATAAACAACATCCACTGCTCTCCCTTCATTGACCCAGCCAGTCACATCATCTTAGAAGGCTATCAGGTTGGTCAAGCATGATCTTCCCTTGGTGAATCCATGTTGACTGTTTCTGATAACCTAATCAGGGTTTGAGACTCCTTATTCTATGACCTAAAGAAAGTAATTCAGCATTGAAAACAAATAATAGACTTATTTTATGGCTAAATGTAGCCAAGAAATAAAAGGATTTGCAGCTGTGAGTGAAACATCTTATACTGATGCAAGAACAAAGAATATCATTCAGCTTTCAATGCTTTACAGGCATCAAAGTCAAACCAGCCTTCTGATGACTGAGCCAATGATAACTCCAACTGTACAAATGGCAAAGGTAGTTAACAGCTCACCTGTACTAGAACATTTAGTACTATTAGAGAAACTATTTAAGCACATTCACATCTGGGAGCCCTTCCTGTCAGTTTGTATCAGCAAGGTATGCTGGGAACATCCATAACATCTCACTGCCCCAGTGCCACTGCCTTTGGTGTGACGTACAGCTCCTACATGACTTTCTGTTTCCTCCCATGATAAACAGATCCATGTATGTTTGTGTGGAATAATTTCTTAAAAATAGAGTGGTTCCCTCTGGGAAATTCCATAACCTATTCCTTTCTGTACCCTTTTTAACTTTTCCACCCTCTTTCCAGCAGAAACATGGGACTGGCAGAAACCTTGTGTTTATTTTAGAGACAAAGGAAATTATTCTTTCATACATCTGTAAATGTCACCTTCTGCATCTTTTGCATTTCCATAAGTAGAATTTTATTATGCCATAATATATAATGCAAATATAAAACCAGAAAATGGGAGATGCCAGCCACTTCAGCCTGCATCACTGATGCACACAGATATATTCAAAGCAGCTCTCCCTCTTGATTCATTCAAATGGGCACGATGCTGCTGTAATTAATACTTGTATCTCAAATGATGGGGAGAAGATACATTCGTATGTACCTCATCCTACAAAGCTGAAGCAGACATTCATGAAGTGTGGTGAACTTTTAGGAGTTGCTGTCTGGATATTGTAGTCCATAACTCTTTTAAACACTACTGCTGGGTCATCTAAGGAGTTGTATGGAGTTTTAGTGTGGGCTTTAGATTTGGTTTTCCTCTGTCCTTTTGTCTTCCATACATTAACTTCTTCACAGAGTCTAGGCTTGACTAGTCCTGAAGCATTCCCTTACTACCTTTTTTTTTTCCTTACACACTCTGTATTTTACACATGTAAAATGTGGAGTCTCTATAATACAGAGCTGAACAAACATGGCTAATATTTCCAATGTTAAGTCAGGTAAGCTAAATCAAAAGCAATAGAGAACGATTCCCAAAAGGAAGCCCATCACAGTGTGATGAGTTGATCTTTAATGATGCAATTGCATATTGAACATTTTGAGTAACTTCGCCCAATTACATCAAAAGACACTGGTTACTGCATTAAAGGTTTTGTTAATCTCAATAAAGAAGGAGTGGTCTGAAATGCAGACACTAGATAATTAAAATTAGAATGCTATAGATGGCTACTAGATTGCTCATTTTATATAACGAATTGAAAGCCTAATAGGAAAACTCATAATACCAGCCCTCTTAACATTAGCAATTACCATGATTAACAATGATACTCACAACTCATTTTTCATTAAAGACTATGGGCAGAGATAAGCTTGTTTATATAGACTAGCTTTTGAACTGATGAGCTATTTATCACTTAGAGAGCCATGAAAGGACAGAACAGCACCCAGCAATTAAAACTTGCAAAGTGACCTTGTGACAGTGAAAGACCCACCCTCCTCTGAAGCAACAGTAAGGCAATTGTTTTTAAAGCAGTTCGAAGTGGAAAGATAATATGTTGGTTTGTTAAATCATATATCTTGACCTGGAGTGACTGGACTGTATTGCTGCACACAGAAGAGCTTTCATACAGATGCAGGTTTTCCAGTGTATACCACAAATCGGAGAGGTGAAGCTTTAAGAGATACTAAATCAAAAGATCAATGAGCAAAGGATCAATAATGCTTTATATTAAAACAGCAAATAAAGAAACAGTGTTCCACGTAGGTGTTTTCATAGAAAGAGTTCAAAGCATATGCCATGTATGCACCTGAACTTGGTATCCCAGTCAATCCTAATTTTCATGTTCTTACTTTGAGTTCCCTGTCTCATTGCTGTAGCCTCCCATTACTCCTCCCAGACTAAGCTTTTGAGAAGAAGAAAGTCTCTTATTTACCCATTACCAACAAATAATACAGCTGGGCTCTGCTCCCAAGGTCTTGAGACTTTTCCTAGGTTCAGCTGAAGCACCATGAAGTCGAGATAATGCATGTATTAAAAGAATGGGAAAATAACACCAGAGTAAAAGGAACAGGTCTCTCTAAAGATGGAAAAAGTAAAACAGACGTGGCTAAACTGTTCAGTTCAAGTATCTGATATTTGCTAGGTATTATTTAAATATTAGCCATTTCAGTCATGTGATAGTAGATATGCTCAGAAAGACTACAGTATAATAATAAAAGAGACTAAGAAATAGCACAAAGTGATTGCAAGATATCCTAGCCGGTAATGATTCAAATGGCCATTGAGAATGGAAGTAAACATTTAAGAACAGCATGCATTTACTCTAGTCTTACCACTGCAGCCCTAAGGAAATAAAAGGAAAAGAAAATTAGAAGTAGATTTGTAAAATGACTAGTTTGAAAGATATTATATTTATATGCTTAGCCTGCCCTTAATTCACATTCAGGAGCTACCCAGGACTTTTATTAATCAAATTAATTTACTATTCAATTAAAAAGCAAAAATTAATGTGAAGGCTCTATTATACCAGCTGCATCAGAAATACACAAACATCCATGTATGCATATACACTCAATTTAAAAAACAATGAACTATCTGTCCACAAGTAACATATATCTCAAGAAAATTTCTTTATTTACTTTGGAAAGAAATTAGATGTAAGAAATTTGCTTAGCACAAAAATGAGAGGGAATCAGACTGCAGCCTTCAAGAGCAGAGATAATAGGTTGTGCCTCTTTCATGCTTCTCCATTCATCCGATATTAATTGATTCAGGGTGACGGGCTTCTGAGCAGTGAGCACACGCTAACTAAACATAATTAACATACAGTACAATTATTTCCCCATGACTCCTCACATTGCTATGCTTTTTTCAGCAGCTGATGATAATACCTACAACTGATTTATAATGCATAACTCCTTCCATCCCAGAACACCTTGCAAATCCTGGATAAGTTTCTGAGGGGGTTACCACAGGCTGGTAGGAAGGGAAAGCATGTGGCATGTGTTTGTAGAGCCAAGGCTACACTGAAGGTGGCGGCAGACCTATTGAGAGTTCTGTTCTCTTGCTAGAATCCTTTCGCACTCCCTGCAGCTGCTGTTGTTTTGGTAAAGACATTCTCCAAACCATGACTTCCCAGTAACCAGTGCAACATCATATTGTGCTGATGGGAGAGACTCATCATACTCCCCTTTCCAACACTACCTGTCTCACCATGGGCAGCTGGTCTCTGTGCTTTGCTGACAGTTTCTGAGCAGACCTCATACTATTTGACCCCTGTTATGATCCCAGCTTTTGCAGTGTATATACATATAAGCCCAAACATTGTTTTCCATAAGGAATATAATGATTAATCTACTAAACAGTGTTGTCCTTCCTTGTCAGCAGATAATGCATGGTCCAGCATTGTGTACTTCACAGAAAACCCAGCTCAACACTTGTGAGGACGTAGCATATTTGTATGTGTGGAGCTTCACGCAAAACCAAGGGTTTCACTTCAGCTTGTCTGCCTTCCTGCCAAGCCTCCTGGTTTTACTGGCAGAAGAGGGATAGGGAATCATCCAGGTTGTGGGGTCTGAAGCTGAAAATAAGTGAATAATAATCTTGGCCTTTCTCTAATACAAATGCTGCTCCAATCAAAACCATGGCTTCTTAGTTCAAGCCTATTGATTATAACTTCTTACATGTCCAGAGCTTGTGGTCCCCCATGGATGCACTTACTTTCAGGGTAGGTGAGTGTCAATCTGTGAATTATGCCATTTGCCTTTGCACTGAAGACAGAAAACACGGCAGATTCCCTCCCTTCAGGGGTCTTGAGGAAGTTCCCAGAAAGCTCTCATATGAACAAATGCAAAGGCATTCACAGACTAAGGGCTGGATACTTGAATGCATGCGTCCGAAAGAGACAAGATGGACGAATGCCTCAGAACTGAAGAGTGCCTTGAATTTTGGCATGCTCCAAGACCACATTAGCAAGCAGAGTCTAGATTCAACCAGTGGTAAGCACCTTTTGCATAACTAACTCTTCCAATAACAATTAATTTTCAATGCCTATGTGGGTGAAACCTGCAGTCTCAGTTCCAGGGCTGTGAGCCAAAACTAACTCCAGTAAAGAAACTGGAGTAATCATAAGCTCACCTTGGAGAATCTGACAGCAAAACCTGACTAAGCAGATTGCTTCTGTTGAAAATGTCAGAGGAGGAAGAAGTGAAGAAATATTATTTGGTTTGAGTTTGTTTCATTGATAGAAGCTCACAAGCCTGGTTTGGTAAATCAGAGCTACAGAGAGGTTAGATGGGAATTTAATCACGATTGACACATAAATGACAGTCTCTTTAAAGGAAAGTGATACATCATCTGCACTCCTATATCATGTCATACCAACAATACCAGATCCATTTTAGATATACATCTCTAGGTAAATAACATTGGTGAACATTATCTAGATCCAGTTTTCTTGAAAGTGAGTTTTCAAAAGGATCTGTTGCTCATACATGTCTACATCCCACTGATTAAAAAGTTCAGACAGCATTTAGGACTCAGATAACTGAATCACAGAATAAATTTGCTTGGAAAGGGACCTTTGGAGGTCACCTGGTCCAACTTCTTTCTCAAAGCAGGACTGGCTTTGAATTTTGAGTGGGTTGTTCAGGGCTCTGTCCAGGAAAGTGCTGAGTATTTCCAAGGACAGATACTCCACAGGCTTTCTGAGAAAATTGTTCTAGTTTTTGATCACCATCATTGTGAACCTTATATCTAATTGAAATTTTCCTTGGTACCACTTGCATCTGTGGTCTTTCATCCTTTCTCTGCACACCTCTGAGAAAAGTCTAGCTCTCTCTTCTATACAGCCCTCATTAGATAGCTGAAATCAGCAATAAGATCCCCCCTCAGCCCTCTTTTTACCCAGTTGAACAAATCCAGGTTTCTCACCCTAATTGTGTATGGCATATGCTCCAGAAGATCCATGAGATTCTTGAGTGTGTTCAGCTGCTACAGGAGCTCACACATCTCAGGACTCAGCCCAAGTTAAGCTTTAAACAGCAAAGAGGGACTACACAGTACATGAGTGAGACACATGTGAACGTAGAGATTCAGCTGTCCAGTCTCTGCTCTGAGTACAGTTTATGAATATTAAACTAAACAGTCTTCAGATAATATGCCCAAACTGTTCATTTGTTTGAATCCAAAATACCCTACCTTTCAGCCCAAGTCTCTCACCCTGGAGTGAATGCCCTAACTGCTAAGCCACTACACAAAAAGAGGGGAGCAGGTACCTACCCCAGTTCAGAGTAAAAATAATTTTTAAAGTGTGCTTCCCCTGCTCCCTGTCTTGGGAATAAATTGAAGTTTTAGGAGAAGGTCAATTCCAGATTAGTCCTTCTTTAGCAAAGGGAATGAATGGACCTAAACACTGATGTGGGCAAGATTAACACTCACCTTCAACCTCTGTGCTTTCTGGCATTGAACATAGGCTACGTACTAGCTGGTGTGCTGGTGTGAACCCCTTCTGATGAAGGTTGCTCTCCATACACATTATACAAGGTTTGCAGAGGCTTTAGCTCAGTCACCAGGGTCTGTTACAGCAGCAAGGTATGGAAACAGTCTTTTCTCAGCCTCACATCTTACAGGACTTACCCCTGGTCATCCAAATAGACAGTAGCACAGGAAAGAATTGAACCTAGTTTTCCTCAGTTCCAGCGCAGCCCAGAAACCACAAGAAACCAACAGAAAGATCAGAGAGGCAAATTAAAGACATACAACTGGACAGGCACCTGTTGAAACTTTTAAGTCCAAAGAAATATCCTTTTCTTGTTTCTGCAGTTATTTTCCTGAGACAGCTGGGTCTGAAATGGGAAAGGATAATAAAAAACAGTCAGGTTTATATTTTTGATTAAGAAGGAAATGAGGAGTGAAAGTGGACAAAAAGAAAAAGTGTTAATGGGGAGAAAGCCCATAAAAAGAACTGGTATGATTTGGAAACTGCATATATGCAGAGTCATTTACAAGTGCAGTAAATATACACTTGAATGATGCCTTATAGATATGAAGCTGAAACAATGCATATGAAGATATGATGCACTTTAAGCTTATATACCTAAAGCTTCTCAGGTTCATTTTCCTGGATCTCCTTATTTGTGATTTATTTCTGAAGACTAAATTAAGTTTTTAAGTAAACATTTGCAGTGTAACAAGCTAATCTGGGAACTATGTAACTCATTTCTCACTCTTATAGATAGGGAAAACATTCAATTAGTATTCTGTCCATGTTAATTTTTAATTTAAAGCCTTTAACCAAAGTACAATGGACTTCTGACATATAAATATTAAAAATTAAATTTCCTGAGTTCGTTATCTGATAATTAGAACTAAATAACATCTTAACTGAGAGACAAACCCCACGCAAAGCAAGTCAGTTCCATTTAAGATTCCATTAGAAAAGTGTTTGAGCTAGTATGTAATGGACCATAAAATTTAATTTGGAAATGATATTACCAAAAATGATGGAATGATACCAGTCACAAAAGGACATGTAGGCAGCCCTCATCTTTTCATTTGGCATGATGTTCTTCTATTGATTGTGTAGAATTAGAAAGGAATTACTTAATATTGCACAGAATAACATATGTAGGGTTTTTTCCCTTTTCTCCAGCGCCTCAGTATTTAAAAGTCAGAATTGACCAGTGTAGCTCCATGTAATTACAAAGATTTCCTTATCTTAGCCTATTTGCTGAAGTCATCCTAAAGAAAGGGTGCCCTAATCCATTGGCTGTCTCATATCTCATTTACATTGGTGGTAATCCCCATCCTATCTCAGCATTTAGGTAATGACTTTGGGATTAAATTGCACTTCTTGCAATTCTTTACTTTCAAATCTCTACAACATATCAGCGGGGCCTGGCTGAATAGGCCTGTCAGAGGACTGGTAATGCAGCTGGGTAGGTAAGGCCTCCGACTTTAAAGTGAAATTAACTTTCCTCATAATAGGGTTTTAAGAAAAGAAAACCTTGACTCCATATTGCAAAGTATTTTAGGATGTTATAAAAAGATGCCAGGATTAAGTTATATTAAGCTTTTTAAATTGGCCTATTTAGCTACTTTTGCTGCATTTATAGGTAAGGTGGTTTTAGTAAGTCATTTTCAGATAGTTATCAGTCTAAAAGACCTGCAAATGTCAGGTGTATCTTAAATTTTGCCTTTTGAAAAACTCTGAAGAGTACTTAGTGCTCTGAACCACTAGGATCACATAATTAAATTTCATTTAATCTATCACATTTGATGAGCAAAAATCTGCTGGTTTTTTATGGCCTTATATTGAAAATTCAAAACAATTAATGGACAAATTAACAACTTTGGCCCATATTAAACCAGATACCTGAGTGGATTTCTAATTTTAAGAATGTGAATAATTTTACTGAAGTCAAGAAGCAGAAAAATTTATTCAAAATTAAGGATATATTTGAATGTCACCTTAAATTTGGACTTCAATAAGAAATCTGTCATGACAGAGCCGTGTTTTTTCTCTGTTGAAAAAAACCCACAGTTTAGTAAAATACATGCATGTATTGGTGAGAGAAAACTAAATGATACATAGCATTACGGCTATGCTACGAATATGAATACAGACAGTGTCATATACAGATGTTGTATAAAGCTCCATTATAGAACGGTATTTTTATTTGCTGAATTTAACATTTCTAAGCCTTTAAGTTGCTTTTCTTTTCAAATATTTATTTACTTATATTTCATCTTCCAAACTTCAGCTGTTTCCAAGATTGACAGAGTAACTTGTTTTGCCAGATTAAAAGCATCCTTTCAACTAGTTCACCAAGGTGCTGTAATGCACAATGTATCAAATGAGAGACTTGACGTTTAGCAGATGGATCATGATACAATAGAGGACATGCCTTGTGCCATCACTGCGAAAACCAGTCCAAGGCAGCCAAATATAAATCACCCGAGGAATCTAAATTCATACATGCTCCTTACCTCGGCAGCTGCATCCTGCAAAGAATCCATCTGCACAGATTTCAGGTCCATCAGAGATGTGCCCTGTCCTCTTTTACTGAAGCCACCATCTAACAGGACCATATTCAAAAGAAACCTATAGAAGACACCTTTCCTGACCCCTATGTTGGCCTTTTGTGCATTTATCCTAGGAAACAAGCCTTTCACAATGTGTAAGTACTTTCCTTCTTGTTCCACAGGAGTCAAGCCTTCTTAGACTATCCCACTAGATCATACTTCACACAGAACAATGGAAGTTTGGCAATTTTATAGAGAAAGATCTGTCAAGGCTATTAAGCCCAAAAATAGCACCTCTGGCATGACAAGTCCTAAGTCAGACCACTGGATGGTAGCAGTATTTCCTAAAGACACAGGGCATTTTCTTTCCCTCTTTTTTCCTCTTCCTTAGACACAGACACTGATCACTGCCAGTGATGGGATGTTAGCTAGATGGGCTTTTGGTCTAACCCACTCTGGTCATACATACATCATCGCTGTCTTACCGTAAGTACAGTAAATAAATGTCATATACATTGAGACTAAGAAATAATGTAAAATTAGCATGAGATCACAGAATCACAGAATCCCAGGTTGGAAGGGACCTCAGGGATCATCTAGTCCAACCTTTCTAGGAAGAGCACAGCCTAGACAAGATGGCCCACCACCCTGTCCAGACAACTCTTAAAGGTGTCCAATGTGGCCGAGTCAACCACTTCCCTGGGGAGATTATTCCAATGGTGACTGTCCTCACTGTGAAAAATTTTCCTTTCATGTCCCATCGGAATCTCCCCAAGAGCAACTTGTGTCCATTCCCTCTTGTCCTCTCCACGTGACTCTGTGTAAAAAGGCAGTCTCCATCTTCTTTGTAGCTACCCCTTAAGTACTGGTACATGGTGATGAGATCCCCTCTGAGCTTCCTTTTCTCAAGGCTGAACAAACCCAGTTCTCTCAGCCTATCCTCGTATGGCAGCTTCCCAGTCCTCTGATCATCTTGGTGGCCCTTCTCTGGACCCCTTCCAGCCTGTCCACATCCTTTTTGCAGAGTGGGGACCAGAACTGTATACATGGTGCCCCAGGTGTGGCCTGAGAGGCACTGAATAGAGTGGGATAATGACTTCTTTCTCTCTGCTGGTGATGCCCTTTTTGATGCAACCCAGCATCCTGTTGGCCTTCTTGGCCGCAGCAGCAAGCTGTTCACTCATGTTGAGCTTCCTGTCCACCTGGACCCCCAGGATCATGTTCTTTTCCTGTCACAGTTTTCTGCTATGGAGGCTAACAACCAGAGGAGATGTACTTCAGACATTTGCAATGAATTTGGCTGGCAACTAGTGAAATCAGGACTGGCTGACTTACTTTCCAAGGGGACTGTGTTCAGCAGTTAGTATGGGAACTTCTCGTGCTCGGTCTCAAGTAAAAATAGGTATTCTACATACACCTCTGTCTTCCTACAGTCTTCAATCTTATTGCTGTTTCAGGTCTCCCCATCAAATGGGTGGAGAGAAAATGCAAGCAGTTTTGTTTTCACCATTGCACTGCCAGATGCCACCCACAATGTATGGGGTGTGAGCAACAAGATGCTAACATTGTACCTGCAACTCTGCTGAAAGACTTCGACCCCAAATGGTATCCAGCTCCAGCAAAACCAGGCTGTCAACAGCAACAGGAAGGAAAACCCAAGACTCGTGACTGCAAGAGAACACAGATGTCTAGGGCATTGTTCCATTTTGATATCACTTTAAATTTTCACGTTGGAAGTCAGAGATCTTAAGAGCAAAATTAGCCTTGCTGACAATAATCTTCCTTTCTTATTTATCTTTCAGGGACACCTTTCAAGAAATCACAGGTCCACCTGTGTGGAGGACTGAGCTGCCTGCTCACCTGCCACTGCTGCCTACACCTGCCCTGGAGGTATGCTGCCACAGGTCCAAGGGAAGTGAAGGAGTGGCAGCCAAGGGCAAAGCATTGGGTTTGATCATTTGAGAGGGAGGGGAAGTTTGCCAGAAATGCCAAAAAACCTTCAATGCAGGCTCTGTTATTCTCATTAGCCAACCACTTTGAGGTGAAAATAATTTTACAAGGTGAATCCATTCCCAGAAATATTATTTCAAACCATCGCTTTAGTGTACTGCTCCCAAAGTTGCCAAGGCATCACAGAGACTTTTTTTTAAAAACTAATTCTTTGAGTATGAAATAAAATTTTTGCCACACCTGCTGCTCAGAGGCAGCGTTAACAAACACTGCAAGTAAATACTAAGCAGTGACGTTCCATCACGACAAAGAAAGGTAAGACAAAGAATTTAATAGGAAACCCTATTAAATTATAATTAAACTTGTCCCTGTTTATACTCATGGTATTTTTACAACAGGCTGTAATCCCTGTGTTAAGAAGCTTCTGAAATGTGTAGCAGTCACTGACTCAATGCTGTAAATAAGGCAGTGTAGCCCTTATCCCACATAGTCCCCAACAAAGCAACACGGCATCTTGACCCCACACAGATATTGTAAGGAACTGGGGGATGGCATATGCTACACAGAGGAGATCATGCCTTCCATGCCTGCCCCCTGCAATGCCATCATTTATCTGGAAAAGGGAGATCCTCTGCCTTCCCATCCCTATTCACCTCAGGGCTGTGTACACCAGAAGAAGGTAGCGATTCACTTTGAAGGGAAGCTGCATACTCCAGTGGTTACCAGAACCTCAACTGGTAGATCAGGAGTTGGGCAAGCTGCCGAGTGTAACATTGTCAGACCATATGTGGTATGCAAGACCATTAGCACTGAATTAACTTTATGCTTCCAGAACCTTAAAGATATATAAACATCAACCTCCCATACTTGGAAGAAAAAATTTTGAGGTTTTGATGTTTAGGTGCTTTTGAAGAGCACATCCTTTGCCTGGCATAAAGCTCATCTTCCCACTGTGAAACAAAGACAGCGTAAAGCTTACTTTACTGGCTGTGTTAAACCCAAGTTCACATGCAAGAATGGGGAATATTTGCAAGCAATGTGCAAATATTTTTTATTAATATTAGACAGCATACTCTTCAAAGGTACACCTAAGACAATGCACAAAGGCAACTATTGTTTCTGTTACAAACTCTACAGATAACAGAAAACATTAGGTGTATAATGGCTCGAGTGTGCTATACTATGAGTGTTTAGCCCATTTCACATGCCTCCTTGCAGTCTTTTTCATACACTTGGCTCTGCGGTTCAGCTAGGTTGTATCCAATGATGAGTGATAATTGGAAGCCCTCCTCCTGCCATTCTCCAGAATGATACAGAAATTAATTCTTGTACACTGTGCATTGCATACACCAAGGGAAGTTGACCCTATCAATTTACATACACTATAGGGGCCTGCTATCACACTGCAGCCAGCAAACAGCTCCTCTTATCTAGGAAAGACCCTCATTTGTTATTTCTTGCTGAATACACCCACTCCCATTATTTCTGTAATTCTTTGCAATAATAGACCTTACCCTAATGAAACCCGCATTATGAGAAGGTTATAGTCCTGACCCAAAGACGATTAGCTCTGTGCTCTGTTATTGCTACATATGTAATTGTATAATTGATTTTAAAATTTACTTTTGTGTCCCCAAACCATAAAGCGAGCAGCCCATTAAGGGGAAGAAATATAATTAATATATCTATTAAAGTGGGGCAGGATATTATTGCAATTTTAGGATTATGCAGTAAGTGTACACATAAAACCAAGGAAGAAATACAAAAGTTGAGATTCTCATCATACTTCACTTTAGGTAACATGCAAAGTATGTACATTTTCAGTACACAAGAAACAGCTCAGACACAGCTCTATAAGATGTACCTCATAGGTAAGGTCCAATTTTATACACAATTCCATGAAGCCAAGCATGTAGGGTATTCTGGAGGCCTGAGCCTTTGTTAGTCTATGCTAATGAAGCTATGAAAGTCTTTGTTTCCACATAATTTACTTCTATATGTATGCTTGACTATGCATCTAACACAATGTGAATGTTGTTCCCCTTGGTCAATAGATACATGCTAGATAATTGACGATTCATGTTTCAATAATTAAATCTAAATAAATAAAAATGTAGACAATTAAGACCATATTTTTTAAAAAATCAAAAGTATTTTGGCCTCATTTACACTTAGTCCCTACTGTCTAATCAACTGACAGCTTGCCATCATCTAAAGCAATCTGGGGCATGCCGATCCCTGCCTTGTCTTAGGTATTAAAATGGGGACAAATTCTCTCTTCAAACAAGCATTGCACTGCACTTAGCTCTGCATGTGCACACATGTAAGCCCACAATGAAAAGTGGCTTTCACCCTGCACCAGTCCTATTACCACTTGCGCAGTGGCAGCCTAGACTAGACCGGGACTTCCTCAAGCCAGGGCAGGTTTTGCCCTAAAAGCTCATACAGCAACAGAAAAGAGGGACCTGGCAGCAGCAAAGTGGGAGATAAAAGGCTGGAGAAATCTCCCATAGTCCACTGCAGTGTCGTTCCCCAGTGAGCTATGCCAGGGAAATCCAGCTGACTGGGACACAGCACTCAAGTATGACTTAAGGGATTGCATGGATGGCAGCTGGCCTAGACACATTTCTTATGAACTTGCTTGGTATCATAAATGTAATTTCTGATAGTGGCCTCCATCACAGGCCTCCTTCCTGCATTTGTTCTGTAGCAGCAGCCTATCACCTCTCACCTGAGACGCTGCAGAACAGCCAGGGCCCTCAGCAGCAGGGGTTCACTTTCTGTAGCCAAAACAGAGGCATCCAGTGTTATTTCACAAGACCCACATGTCCTCCAGATGCTTTTCTGGAGGGAAGCAGACGACTCATGGGTCTGGCACCATAGCTGGCCACCACTTGTGGCTTCCCTGAGGTTGCCTGAAATAGCACCAATACTTGGGGGCAGCTGTGTCATATCCCAAGTGACTTTCTGACAAGAGCAGTGAACTTCTGTCAAGGAGGCTATTGACCCTGAGGGTGACATTTATCTTTTCGTAGGTGGGAGTCAACTGTGGACACTGGGTCTATACTACGAAGTCTCCTCTGGAGTCTGTGACCATCTGTCGTGGTTTAACCCCAGCCAGCAACCAAGCACCACACAGCCACTTGCTCACTCCTCCCCAGTGGGATGAGGGAGAGAATCAGAAGAGCAGAAGTGAGAAAACTCATGGATTGAGATAAAGACACTTTAATAGGTAAAGCAAAAGCCACACAAGCAAGCAAAGCAAAACAAGGAATTCATTCAGTCCTTCCCATCAGCAGGTGGATGTTCAGCGTCTCTAGGAAAGCAGGTCTCCACCAAGCGTAATTGTTACTTGGGAAGACAAGTACCGTAACTCTGAATATTCCCCCCTTCCTTCTTCTTCCCCCAGATTTATATGCTGAGCATGACATCATATGGTGTGGGACATCCCTTGGGTCAGTTGGGGTCAGCTGTGCCAGCTGTGTCCCCTCCCAGCTCCTTGTGCACCCCCAGCCCACTCACTGGTGGGGTCAGGTGAGAGACAGAAAAGGCCTTGGCTCTGTGTAAGCCCTGCCCAGTGGTAATGAAAACTTCTGTATATTACCAACACTGCTTCGAGCACAAATCCAAACCAGCTACTAGGAAGATTAACTCTGTTCCAGCCAAAACCAGCACCCCATCTCAATAAAGATCTGTGTCCTACACCTACAAAGGAAACTCCTAAATCAATGGGATTGTTGCCAGTAACTTCTGTCTAACTTGGTTCTGGCTTAAATATATTATATTCAGGAGTCAGGGCTTTTCCCAATCTTTAGACAAGTTTGTATTCCCACTCAGAATTACTCATTATCAGAGGACCATTTTACACCGACATGCCTCTATTGAATTGGATTTGTGAGATAAGTTAAGGAAAAAGCAGTTGTGTAATTTGCACACAAAGTGGTTGGAATTGATCTAAAACAAACCTTTAACTTTCAAACTGGTTTAAATGGGGAAAGGACCATTGGATAATTACATCATTTAACACATTGATTGTCTAAAAGTCAATTCTAATGATTTCAGAAATAGAGGGCATTGTGCTTTCCTCATTTTTAAGGAAAGATTTTTGCTCAGTGCAGAGGAGTAAATGGTGAATTTTTTGAAAGAGACAATATAAAAGAGCTGAAGAAAACAAAAGTTTCATTATGCCAAACAAGGCTTATTTCACAAAAGCTAAAAAAAATCAATGGGACACAATTAAACTGAGTGCATCTCCCCTTACAGTACAACAAAGTAAAAGAAACTTAAATGACCTGTGTATATTCAGAATACATAATTAAAGAGGTAGTTTGTATCATTAGTCTGACCACATTTACATTTACTTCAAAGTTTTGAATCCTCTCTGTTATATTTGATCATTGTCACTGGATCATTAACTAAAAGGCACAGCACTCAAAGCCCTAAGATTAAATTTTTTCTTTTTCTAGTTACTTATACAGTACTGAATTTCTCTATCAGTCAGAATACAAAATACATGAATGTGTCAGAAGGACATCGATAATCATATTTTGCATTTATGGAAGACTTCAGACCATTGGAGGGCAAACTCTTCCTTTTACTCGTATGGCTAGCCAAGTGGGATTCTTTGCATACACAATATAAAACTGCCTTTTAGCCCCAGATCTCATGACACTTAGAACACACTGTAATAAAAGTTGCATTTGTTTAACTGAAGTAAGGTTCTTAAATCAATTTAGTCACAGCACCGCAAATCCACATGGACAATCTTAAATCAATTTGAACTTGGCTTATTTCAATTTGGCTTAATTCACAAAGAAATCAATTTAAGCTGAAGCAATATATGCAAGGTTTACATTTATGTAACAGTGTGCACAAAGGCATTTGCAATAGTTTAAGAAAATCAGCTTGGAAAGTATCTTCAGGTTCTGCCTACATCTAGAGCGCTTTCCCAGTACAGAAACACTGGCAGCTCCACACATCCAATGTGGTTTTAAGGATACCAGAGAAATTTTGCTTCTTAAGGGTACAGTAATTTAATTCCCATTAACAAATACTTGTTAAGCTTAAATTCAGTTTTTCTTGTGTTTCCATTGGCTTGATTAGGTCTACCCAGGCTCTGCACCTCACACTCTGAGAGGCACAGCTATAAACTCATGAAAGTCTGCTTAGTAGATATGGCCTTAAACTTGTGTGACATGTAAAACTGAAAAGGTGTCAGCTTTTAGTTCCCTAAGAATTGCCAAAAATTCTGGAAATGAAACTGAAGACAAGGAACACCATAACATGATATAAAGTGGCTCTTTCTGAGGCAACAAGAGGTTCATACAAATACTAATTCTGGAAGAAATTCAGAACCTGACAAGTCCATTTTAGAAGTACTACTGTATTTGGAGTTCAGAAATGCTCTATTTCTGTAATGTCTTTTGAGTGGTGGCATGTTTGGGTTTCCCTTAGCTGGGTCTCAAGTAAGTGGATACAGTCAGTTTTACACAAATGGGTAAATCAGCACTGCAGATTTTCAGCCTGCAACAGTCACGCAGTCTCTGATCTATCAAAGCACAGTTATGAGTGATTCATCAAGGGTCCAGATTCTCTCAGTCCTTCTTGGATTAAATACCAACTTATTGCAAGAAGAGGAGCAATGACATCAGTGAAACCCATAGTATAGGGGGTGCTTCTAAGAGCAAATAGGAACATGAGATCTTGGGTTGTTTTTCTGTTAGGACGGTTGACTTTTTGCAGCATAAATATGTGCCAGATCATTAGTGGGGAAAACGACTCTTCACAACCTGTCGCCACAGTGTAACTACATATTCAGGCAAGCAGTCACCACACTGAGATAAATGCCTGCAGGTAGTAGAAAGAGCTTCTCTGAACCAAGGAAAGTTTTGTCAGAGGATAGTTAGACATTCCTATAGGAACTGGAATTTTTAAAAAGTAAAATATCCATCATTTACTTTCAGAACTTGTGCCTAGTATGCTTAATGCTTTCTTTTGAAGGAAAATAAGGTCCTGTCAAAAATCCAGTTTTCTTGGTAAAAAGTTAATTAAAACCATTTCTAATTTGGCAGTGAGATCTGTCCTTGCTGGACAGTCAAAAAAAATTTCAGATAAACAAAATAGGAGACGCTCCTTCATGTCATGAGACCTTATCTCTCCTTTTGTTCACCTTTTCGTAATACGTATATAACTCACAGGGTTTGCATTGATCTCATACTGTAGATCTTTGTGCTGTTGGCATAGAGACGAACCTCCCTGCTTCTCACATTGCCAATCTGTTTGCTTCAGACAAAAATAAGAAAAATGAGTTTGCTTTCCTAAAAATAAAATCTGTGATGTGTCAGAGTAGAAAACAGGGAAGGTATGCCATACAGTAAGAATCCTAAGGATGTTATGGATCTCCTGCATAAACAGTATATAAACCCTCCTTTTGTGATACTCCTGCAATGGACGGTCAGTCTGTCGCAAGCCACTGAAAAAGTCTTCCTTTCTTTTAGGATCAGTGCCATTTTCAAAGGAGCACATCAGTGGGAGCGTCCTTACCCATGAAGGGGCTGGAGGAGGGGAAATGACATACTCTGTACTCAGCAGTTGCTTGTAGCAAGGGCCAAGGACTTCACTCAAGGGCACCAACTATTCCCTATGCTTCAGAAAACATTACTCAAATTGTACAGAAAATGTAATAGCGGAACATTTTCCCAGCTGCAGCTCAGGATCTCAGATAAGGTTGTTGAGACAAGCTTCGCAGAAAATTTCCTATCCTAATATGTAGACGTTTTTGGTAAAAAAGCACCATGGTATCATAAACTTAAGACCTGCAAGACATCCCAATGGCAGGATTTTGGTACTACTGCCCACTGCTTTTGCTGAGTACTGCAAAGCTTTTTCCAGAGGCTGAGCAGCAGAAAATTTCTGTGTTTTAAGGACTCTACAATAGCTAATAAGGTGCCCACCACCAACCCTCAGCATTTTCTTACCTCAACCATCTGCAAACACTTGCTAGTCTGGCTTTGTTCTGCTAGTGCTAACAATGCATCCACCTGCAATTTACCCCATTTTATAGAATCATAAAACCATAGTATTGTTTAGGTTGGAAAAAAAACCCTTAATATCATCAAGTCCAATCATTAACCTAACTCTGCTAAGCCCACCACTAAACCATGTCCCTAAGCACCACATCTACACATCTTTCAAATACCTCCAGGGATGGTGACTCAACCCCTTCCCCAAACAGCCTGTTCCAGGGCTTAACTGTAGTTTCACTGAAGAAATTTTTCCTAATATCTAATCTAAACTTCCCCTGGTGCAGCTTGAGGCCATTTCCTCTCGTCCTATCGCTTATTACTTGGGAGAAGAGCCCAACACCCACCTCACTACAACCTCCTTTCAGGTAGTTGTACAGACCAATAAGGTCTCCCCTCAGCCTCCTTTACTCCAGGCTAAACCACCCCAGTTCCCTCAACCTCTCCTCAGAAGACCTGCTCTCCAGACCCTTCACCACTTTCATTGCCCTTCTCTGGACACGCTCCAGCACCTCAATGTCTTTCTTGCAGTGAAGGACCCAAAACCAAATGCAGTTTTCAAGGTGCGGCCTCACCAGTGCCGAGCACAGGGGCACGATCACTGCCCTACTCCTGCTGCCCACACTATTCCTGATACAAGCCAGGATGCTGTTGGCCTTCTTGGCCACCTGGGAACGCTGCTGGCTCATGTTCAGCTGGCTGTTGACGAACACCCCCAGGGCCTTCTCCGCTGGGCAGCTCTCCAGCCACTCTTCCTCAAGCCGGTAGCGTTACATGGGGTTGTTGTGACCAAAGTGCAGGACCCGGCACTTGGTCTTGTTAAACCTCACACAGTTGGCCTCGGCCCATCGATCCAGCCTGTCCAGATCTCTCTGTAGAGGCTTCCTACCCTCAAGCAGTTCAACACTCCTGCCCAACTTGGTGTCATCTGCAAACTTACTGAGGGTGCACTCGATTCCCTCATCCAGATGGTTGATAAAGTCACTAAGACTGGCCCCAACACTGAGTCCTGGGGAGCAACATTAACTCTTTTCACCACCACTCTTTGGGCCCACCCATCCAACCAGTTTTTTACCCAGCAAAGAGCACGCCCATCCAAGCCGTGAGCAACCAGTTTCTCCAGCAAAATGCTGGGGGAAACCATGTCAAAGGCTTTACTAAAGTCCAGGTAGACAACATCCACAGCCTTTCCCTCATCCACTAAACAGGTCACCTTGTCGTAGAAGGAGATCGTGTTAGTCAAGCAGGACCTGCCTTGCATAAACCCATGCTGACTGGGCCTCATCCCCTGGTTGTCCTGTACATGCCACGTGATGGCACTCAAGACGATCTGCTCCATAACCTTCCCCGGCACCAAGGTCAGGCTGACAGGCCTGTAGCTCCCCAGATCCTCCTTCTGGCCCTTCTTGGAGATGGGCATCACATTTGCTAACCTCCAGTCAACTGGGACATCATCAGTTAACCAGGGCTGCTCGTAAAGGATTGAAAGTGGCTCCTTGAGCACTTCTGCCAGCTCCCTCAGTACCCTTGGGTGGATCCCATCTGGCCCCATACACTTGTGTATCTCTAAATGGTGTAGCAGATCACTAACCACTTCCCCTTGGGTTATGGGGGGTTCAGTCTGCTCCCCGTCCCTGTCTTCCAGCTCAGGGGGCTGGGTACCTGGAGAACAACTGGCCTGACTATTAAAGACTGAGGCAAAGAAGGCATTAAGTAGCTCAGGCTCTTCTTCATCCTTTGTCACTATGTTTCCCCCTGCATCCAATAAAGGATGAAGATCTCCTTAGCCCTCCTTTGTTGCTAATGGATTTATAGAAATATTTTTATTGTCTTTTATTGGAGTAGCCAGGTTAAGTTCTAGCTGGGCTTTGTGGCTTCTAATTTTCTCCCTGCATAACCTCACGACACCCTCATAGTCCTCCTGAGTTGCCTGCCCTTCTTCCAAATGTCAAACTCTCCTGTTTTGCCTGAGTTCCAGCCAAATCTCTCTCTTCAGCCAGGCAAGTCTTCTTTCTTCCCCGCAGGCTCATTTTTCACCCATGCGGATGGCCTGCTCCTGCACCTTTAACATTTCCTTCTTGAAGAATGCCCAGCCTTCCTGGACTCCTTTGCCCTTCAGGGCTGCCTCCCAAAGGACTCCGCCAACCAGGCTCCTGAATGGGCCATAGTCTGCCCTCCAGAAGTCCAAGGCAGCAGTTCTGCTGACCCCCCTCCTCACTTCTCCGAGGATCGAAAACTCTATCATTTCATGATCAATATACCCAAGACATCGTCCAACCATCACATCTCCCCCACCAGTACTTCTCTGTTTACAAACAGCAGATCCAGCGGGGTGCCTTCCCTAGCTAGCTCACTCACCAGCTGTGGCAGGAAGTTATCTTCCACACACTCCAGGAACCTCCCACCCTGTTCCTTCTCTGCTGGATTGTATTTCCAGCAGATATCTGGCAAGTTGAAGTCCCCCAAGAGAACAAGGACTAGTGATTATGAAACTTCTCCCAGCACTATAGGACATTTCATCTGCCTCTTCATCCTGGTTGGGTGGTCTATAACAGAATCCCACCATAATATGTGCCTTGTTGGCCTTCCCTTGATTCTTACCCATAAATACTCAACCCTATGGTCACCATCATTAAGCTCTAGACAATCAAAACACTCCCTAACATACCGAGCTTCCCCACAACCTCTCCTTCTTTGCCTATCCCTTCTGAATAGTTTATAGCCATCCATTGCAGCAGTCCAGTTGTGCAAGCCATCCCACCATGTTTCTGTGATGGTAACTGTATCATAGTTGCTGCACAATGGCTTCCAACTCCTCCTGTTTGTTGCCCATACTGCGTGCATTGGTGTAGATGCACTTCAGCTGGGCTATTCATCCCGCCACCTTTTTGTGGGGAGAAGTCCTAATTGCTACATGACCTTCTCCGGCGCTTCTGTAGTTTCTAACACATCAATAACCCCTGTGTCTTTGCTGCCACATGGATCTCCATCCCCTATATCCTCTGAGATGGCAGACCAAAGGACCTCGCTAGAACACTGTCCCTCTAACACTGGTATACTGCCCCCATGCTTTTCTCTAGTGAGCCTGGTTTTATCCCTTTCCTCCTTCAAATCTAGTTTAAAGGTCCTTCAATGAGCCCTGGTAAACCCTGTGCAAAGATCCTTTTCCCCCTTTGAGACAGGTGTACCCCGTCTGTCACCAGCAGGCCTGGTGTCATGCAAACCGACCCATGATTAATAAAAAAAATTAAAAAAATCAAAATTCTGCCAGTGACACCAGACTCAGAACCGGGTATTGATCTGCTGGCTCTTTGTGCTTCTTCTCTCATCTTTCCCTGCAAGTGGAAGGATAGAGAAGAACACTATTTGTGCTCCTGATCCTTTAACCAGTCATCCTGAGGCCCTGAAGTCTCCCTTGATTGCCCTCAGACTTCTTGTTGCAACTTCATCCCTGCCTACCTGAAAAATCCATCATGGATAATAATCTGAGGGCCATACCAGGGTAGGAAGCTTTTTCTTCACACCTTTAACCCAGGCCCATGGGAGGCAGCAGACTTCCCCAGGAAGGGAGTCCGGCCTGTGTATTGGGCCTTCTCTTCCCTTCAGAAGGGAGCCTCCTATGACAATGACCCATTGTTTTTCTTTATGGAAGCAGTTTTGACTGAGGATGTAGGCCAACTTAGCCTCGGCAACACCTCCAAGCTAGATGAACCATCCATTCAGTCCCACCTGCAGAGCCTTGTACCTATTGTGCCAGGGCAGCTGGGAAGGGGAGCAGTCATGGAGGAGGCACGCCAGCTGTGCCGGGCAGGAACTTGTCACCATTTCCCCCCATCCCTTAAGTCACTGTGTTCAGCCAGGTGGAGAGAGGATAGGGAATCCTCCATATCATGCGTCCTGCCTGCCCGTGGGGCCTGTCTCAGGGACGGTAGGGTAGAATTCCAGTAGTCTTATCTGTCTCTTGCACTCCCTGATATTCCTCAACCTCCTCACCTCCTCCCGAGCTGTCACTACGCAGAGGAGTTCCCCTACCTGGGCACACCTCCCACAGGTGTGCTCACTGCTGCCGTCCCGTACTGGCGTAAGAGCAGGGCACACCCTGCACCCTGACACCTGGGTGGCAGCATGTTCCTGCCGGAGCTCTGTCAGTCGTGGTGGGTGCAGAGCTTGGAGAGGCCACAGCTTTCTGCCGGGTGGATACCATTGCTCCCTGGTTGAGCTGGCAGAGCTTCCGCACCCTTCCTGCACACCCTTCCATGCAAACTTCTGCCCAAACCGCCACACCACGCTCTGTTTGCAATGTTCCTGGTCACAACACTCCCTAAGGGCTTTTTTCATTTGTGCAGGGGGGCTTGGCCACCATTGCTCCTGTCTCTTCCCAGGCCTCATCAGCCACGGTTGCATGACCTGCAGGCTCCTGGCATCTCTCCTGGCTCCCCTGGAGGTTCCCCTGGTTTAGGAAATGCCCCTGTGCACCATGCTGGAGTGCTCCACTGTGGATCGTGCTGGCACCAGCGCTGCTCCCCTCAGTGAAGCAGAAGAATTCTACCCACCTTCTCCCTAGCTGACTTCTACCCCTGCCTAGAGATCCAGGCAGCAACATGGCAGGGAAGTTTGACCTGATGCTCCAGCTATATTCTTTATGAATTCCAAAACGTCAGTAAGGAAACAAGTTTGCAGAAGTGACAGCATTATCTGGGTATTGACAGATTCTGCCTTGTGGATATGGATGATGAAACAAGCAACCAGCAGAGAAAAGGGGTAAGCTGTAACCAGTATAGGGCAAGTAGTAAATGCTACAGAAAAGGTATTATCCTTTTTGTCCCAAATAACAAATGGAGACTGCAGAAATTCTGCATTCTTCATCTTATCAATGTGGAAAAATACAGACAGTCACAGCTATTACACATAGTATTATAGGAAGGCAGGAAGACATATATTTATTCTGAAATCCAACAGATAACTTCAGTAAATCACATGTCAAAATATTTTTTAGAAGTGAGGTTTTGGGGAACTGTATCTTTTGCTTATATTAAGCTGAATAAAACAAAATACATGAAATAAACTCAGATGCTTAATCATGGAGACAAAACTGAGGAAGATTGTTCTGCTTAAAAAATATGGTCACAACTTGCAAATGTATTTTTAGAAGTGATTTTATTACAAACTGTCCTATCAAGAAGTATAATGAAAATTACGGTGAAGCATGCACATTGCTCAGTGACTAAAATGATTATAGAAAGTTTGGAAAGCTAAGCAATTTAGCAAGAGCTGAATTGTCTTAACAACTAAAACTTGGGATGAAACCGTTCTCCTACCATTGCTTGGCCATCAATCATTTATAACAGCAACTATGAGGTGGGATGACGTGTACTGCTTCAGGCCATGAGAAGACCCAGACCCTTAACTTTGATAATTTAGCACACGTTAACTGTTCTGGCTTGGTGGTCTCAAAGTATTTTCTTTGCCCATAGGGGAGTATGGGTAACTGTACCTGGCTTGCCATGGGTCTCTGCTCTTTGCATGCAGGGACAATTTCCATGCCTGTCCATGGGGATACTGGTTTACCATCTTACCTCTGAGCAAAGAAAAGTAAGAACAGCAGGAAATAATTGGGAGAGAAAGAGAAGAAAAAAAGAAACAGATATCTCTCAGATTCAAACCTGAAGGCTAGTTTAGCACAAAATCTATTTGCATGAGAGGTCAAACATTTCTTGGGGTTTTTTTGAGTCTGTAGTAAAGGGACCATGCAATCCATTCAGCACCTGGTTGTAACGAGATCCTTCAAAATGTGCTAAGCGCCCATGATCTAAAATACAGACCACCAGAAACTATTTACAGTTAGGTAACCAATATGGGGCTTTTGGGGGAATTACAATATCTTAGAAAATCTGCAAGATCAGGAACGATGGCAGGCAAAGTTCGAACCCATGAGGACACACAGAAAACAACATAACAATCTAATGAGGTTGAAACAGACAAAATTCAGAGGAAGAAAAAGGACAGATAAAGAGGGTGCTGAAAAATATGTTAAGAACAATTACATTCTACATTCTTTTTATCATCTGACAACTAAAACATCTTCTGGACTACAGTTAAATCCACTCATTGGTCAGAAACACCCAACAAATGTAATTACTGAAAAGGAAGAAAAACAGACATTGTACAGAGCACAGCTGTCACCATTCTTCAGCCCCAGCGCTCTGTGCGCTACCTGCCACGGCCTTGCAGTCTGCCTGCCAATCCTGCCATCACACAGAGGCTATGAGTGGGAAAACATCCCATCGACTGGGAACTAAGAAATGAACACCACGGACAGCTGTTTCTAACTGGTCTGAACGGGAATCTATTTTTCACACAAAAAATAATTTTGCTCTAAATGTAGGTTACCTGTAACTGGAATGTCAGTGTGCCACATGCGACACCTTGCAACAAAATGGTATCTGCATTTTACCTCGCAAGAGAAAGAGCTTCATTATAAGCCAAGTCTATCTATCTATGCAGTGACTGAAACATCTGTAACAGCACGTGTACTCTAACTACACAGACTGAAAACTGCTGAAAGGTATACTACTTTCAGGAAAATATACAAGATCAATTGCTAAGGGTTGAAAAATACTTTTTAGACCTTTCTCTCTAAAAAATTCATCTCTCCAGTTTGTTTTTTGAAGGCAATCTGAATGCCTGTGTGCATCCTCTGAGTGCTCCTCCGAGCAAGCTCTTGAAACAGTGGCTGGTGGTGCACTTGCAAAATTAAACAGGTTCTTGATAAGGAAAAGCAACAAAGACTGCTTGGTTTTCAGCTCTATTATTTGTTGCTGGGTGGGCTGAAGGAAGCCATTCATTGCTTTATGTCCAAAACACCTTTCCAATAAATGCAGTTCAGTATTAGGTGCTCTCATCCACTTTAGATACTTAATTCCATTTTTGCAAATCAAGTCCTAAAATCTTAGCAGTGCAAAATTTATTAGATAGGTTAAAAAAACCCAACAACAACACACAAATAATATTTTAAATATTCTTTCCACTAGGCTTAGAAACACCATTGCTACTTCTCTCTGGTGGGCATCCTAAACACTGCAAACCTGAGCAGTGACCCCTGAGCAGTCACAGCAGGGTTAAGGATAACCATTGTACTGTTCCTCCAGGTACATGTCCCTCAGTGCTCAAAGGTATCACATCACCCAGCCCTGCATATTCCTTGCTGCAATTTGATATACACTGGTGAACAATAATAAGAGTAATATTTCTCACAAAAGGATTTGTTGAGACCCTGATCAAATGAATTCAAACACAGTTCTACTCAAAGCTCAGAGCCGCTGTAAAAACAGAACCTATGGAAAACATTTATTATCATTTCATTGTTACTTTTTGCAATCTATATTCCTGTTATTTTAGTCCTCCAGCTCTTGGAAAGCAATTGTGCCGTTCAGGGGTTATTCCCCCACCCTCTCCTTCCCCCCAGGGCTCGCATATGCTTGACACTACTTGGAAAAGTGACTAACAGGGTGTTCACTTTTACCAGGCCATTAATTGATAACACTTAATTAATCTGCCGTGTGAGAGATCAAATGAAGATTGTGTCCCACAACCAGCAACATATATTGACTTTGTTATTCCAATTATGTGTCTGACCAGAACAGCCCTTTGGTATAAGACTTAACCTTTGAATCACCCTCAGCGCAGAACTAGATCAGCTGCTAGGGATCTGACCTGAAAAAGACCTTGACACTGCTGGAGCTCTATATGTGCTCGAAAATGTTCCACCTTGTACTTGTCATAGCCAGTGTTCGTGTTGTCATTAGCAATTACATTTGTGTGTTGGACACGATTCTCCGATAAGAAGCCGATAATTAGCAGGAAACTCTGCTTACAATTCAGTTTCACGTTGGCACACATTTTTGTTTATTTTGTTTTGTGGTGGTTTTGGTTTTTTGTTTTGTGGTTGGGTTTTTTTTTTTCCTTTAAAGAATGCCCAGAAAAGAGCAATTAGTTTCAGCAGCAATTGGGTAAGTGCAGCAGACAAAGAGAGCAAATTGCCTTTAGCAGACAATTTATAAATCAGCTGTAGATTTCCAACTCAGTTTTTATTTTTCTTTCCCTGGGTTATCTTCCACTAAATTGATGGGTAACATCATCAGAGGCAGTTTTGGTGTAATTTACTATAAGAAAACATAATTAAAAATATATTCATCAGATTTTCTGTGGCTTTCTTCAAGTATAGTGAACAGCAGCAGCATAACAAGGAGTAGCAACTGACCTTCTCTATGTGCTAATTCTGCTACGTTAAATCCATGTTTCTTCTCCTGTAGAAGTCAGTATAAAATCTGGAGCAGACATACCCAAAACTGCGTAGCAAATCTTAGTTAACATCCGCCTGCCACGAACATCACACACCATTTTGTCAGACATGGATCTGACCAGGATATGGATGGTTATTTTATTGTGCAATTTTCTTTAATGCACCCTTTCTCCAATGACACCCTTCCCAACCAGACGTAGAGGATAGCGTACAAATGTGGCAATGAATTGCACAAAGATTAATTCTTCAGAAAATAAGACAAAATACAGTAATATTTATTTTGGAAAAACAAAATATTCTTTTAAGCCAACTTCATTATTTCAGCATTAAACCTAGCAATATTACTTGCTGGCATAGGAGGAAAAAAAAGTAGACTGGTAGCTCAGAGACATCTATGAATAACAGAAAACCCAGAGAATGAGACCATTTCAGGTCCTCCATCTTGTCTGTTATTACACTCTAGTGTGAAGTAAAACTGCTTGTGGTTCTGACTTCACTGCTGGAAGCTAACAATAACCCACATGTGCAGCAGTGGTCTTGGAAATATTTTGTTTTCAAAGTATTAACCAAGACACAGAGTTTTCTTACTCTTTCCATAGCATGCCATAGGGTCTTTGACTTTTATCTGGCTGGGTACCTTGGCAAGCAGCAGGGCTGCACAGAGGAAATGCCTATGGAAGGCATTGCTTGAAAACCTCAGTGTGGCATCCAAAAGTGCTGTAAACCAACTGCAGCATGAACCCCCAAGAAACACATCTAATGCTAGGGTGAATCTTGACCCCATAGAGTTCTGGCTGAGATAAAGAAACACTACCAAATGAACCAAAGGCAAATGAGAAACATCCAAAGATAAATGAATATATGCCAAGGCTTATGTGTGCTATCAAGCAATAAATACACTAGGAGTAGGAAGTGCAAAAAGTAATTAAGGTTAAGAAAGAGGCATATGCAAGCTATAAAACATTAGGTAGAGAGGAGGACTAGAAAGATTGCAGAAGGAAGTTAAGAGAGTGTAAAGAAAAAAATTAATACAGGAGGGAGAGGAAGAGACAGTAAGGGAGATTGCATGAGAGGTTAAGATAAATAAGAAGATAATTTTCAACTCTGGAAGGCTCTGGAGTCAGATGTTAGAGAAGTGTCTCTAAAAGATGGCAGAGAAATTCCATTCTAAAAAGCAGACATGGTGCTAAAGCAGATCAAAATCAAGTGTTTCTAAATTCACATTCAAAAGGTTTTGGACTCTCCTCATGAATTCTTGGGGTAATAACATACACATCTTGGATAAAATTGTGCAAATTTCACAAGTGGCAAATTGGCTGTCCCACATATGCGTTACGATGTATTATGATACTATTGTTGTCCTTTGTAAGGACAAATGGATAAACTGAATTTGATGTGAGACCAGGACCACATTAGAAGTGTGGCTTGAAGTTTTTGGAAAGATGTCAAGAGACAAGGTGTAAACAGGCCAGATGTGCCAAAAAGAAACTCAAAAACTTTGGAAAAGTGATTTAATGTTGGACAGTCAGGGAACAGTAATATTGGTGACAATAACATTTTATGTGCCAGAGGGAGTATCAGCTCTTTTGCACTTGGCTAAGTAGAAACATGAAATGGTCAGCATACCATGGGTGGCTGTTGAAGGACCTTTTTATCCTGTTCTTCTTTAATGTGTTGGCATTAGCTATTTGGGAAGTCACTAAACCTACCATGTAAGAACTTGTAGCTCTAAGCAAGAGGCTGTGTAAGCACATACAATGGCATTTTAACCTGCAAACTTATATTCAAACAATCTGTGGGAGAAAAAGTCCTAGGCAAAACATCAAAAGCAAAAGTATCTCTTCCTTCTGGCACTAATGGGAAAAGGGGATTCTGAAAGATAATTTTTCTGTAATGTGTTTCCCTCCCCACCTTGAGTATTCTTGATTCTTAATATTTCCTATGTAAATATTTTTTCAGTGTTTTTATTGAACAGTGTTAAAGTGTGTCATTTACCAAAGTTTGAAAAACATTGCTGACAGGGCAGATACTGGTACATGGACAGTGACGGAGATGGCAGCACGACCTGTTTGGCTGTAGGTTGGTTAATGAAGCAGAGGGAAAGGTTGGCTGAGGCTGTGACTGCTTCCTCCTTCTCATTATGTCTGACCACTTGAAAAAATGTGACTGTATATTCTAATACAGCCTGGTCACCTTTGGCACTGGGCTGAGGAAATGAGACTTCACGGAGACAGAAGACTCCCACAAAAAAGTGTGAAAAATCGGAATGACAAGGTTATGTTGATAGCTTGTTGAATGAATGAAGGGAATGAATTGAAATTTACATTTATATAGCACCGTTCATCTACACTGTATCGCTCAGGACTGAGGAGTTCACAGCAGACTTACTTTGCCAGCACAGCTGCACTGGGGAATGAAGTAGAAAAGGACCAAACATCATTTTCCCAGAAACAGACCTTAGGAAAATAGTGGAGAAAGGCAAAGAACCTGTGTAAAGCTTAAAAAGGGTGGAAAACAGGGAACAAAAAGCAGAGCACTTCATGCGTGGAAAATTAGGAAGTGAGGAAGTGAATAATATTTTTAAGTTTAGATCATGATTCTAGGAAAGAAACAAAGCAAAGAATACAAAAAATAATCTAATGCTTTTATCTATTTCAATCCAGGAACAAGTATCCCACAGTCCCTCACTTTCTAACAGCAAAAACCTACAGATAGGGGAATTCAGTAACTCAGTTGTTGCATTGTTGTCTGTCCTTGAAGTTAGAAAGTTCTTTCTAAAGTATAACTTAAATTTTCTCCATTTCATTTAAGACTTCCTAATTAATTACTTCCTAATTAATTCTTGCTGAACAAGAGGTTCAATTGAAGAAACTGATCACTGTCCTCTTGATAACAGCTTTTTATATACTGGAAAGCTGGAATCATGTCCCTGTTGGTCCTCAGTATGGCTAAAGGGTGCGTCAGTACTTACCTTTAATGACTTGACCTTCATTTTGCCAATATATCTTGATACTATTAAAATATGTGAGTACAGCACTATTTGAGGGTCTAAACTGAGATATTTCCCATGTGTGCTTGATTCATGCAAGTCATTATATGTTGGATGTTTGGGAAACAGGCTATCTATGACTACTGTACACTCACTGATCATTTGTGCAGAAGGAGAATTTGCCAAAATAACATTTATCCATCCATGAAACCCACGTATTATTTACCTAATTTATCCTGCAAGGTCCTACAGAGGAACTCACCTCCAACCTTTCATCCATCTCAGCTAGCAAATCCTGAGTCATCTCATGCTGACGCTGCTACAAATCTGCTTGCTTTGAGCATTTTCTTTGTAAAAATGAAATGCCTTAAAAGCAACAAGAGAACATCTACAAGACAAGAAAATCTGGCTTCTCAGTTCAACTTCTACCACTTCCTGGTGTGATAAAGAGTTGGTTGAATTCCTGCATAATTCAGTGCTAAATAAAGTCATTCTTCAAAGCCACAGAACATGTAGAACACAGAATGCATTGCATTCTTCCAAACTGTTGTGAATTTTAGGGCTATTTGGGAAATAGCTTGACCAGTATGTCCAACAAAAGTACAAGCAGCAGTACATTCTCCTTCCCCTGCACCAAAAATCATACAAGTTTTCCCCAAAATTGTGAGATTTCAAAAGAGATCCACACTAATACTCAACCAATTTTGTTTTGCTGTGACGTTTTTAGCTGACCAAATACAAGTCTTTTACAAAGTAAGTTGCATGGCTCACATGAGACACCTACATAATATCGTCCCATTTCTGCTACAGGCTGAAAGCTGAATCCCACATGAAATGGACACACAGACATGCAAGTCCCAGCTCCCACATTTCCTTCTCCCATTCTCCCCTCTCACCTACCACAGGGGTTTCCTGACACCTATTCCCTGACTATCCCTAGACTTCAGCTCTTATCCTGTGGCCTTCAGAGTTGAACTGCAGCCTCCCTTCCAGCCCCCCATTTACAAATGTCAGCAGCTTCCAAAGACTCAGTCTGCTTTCATGCTTCCCCACTTTTCTGAGCACTCATCTCCAGAGGAAAGGTTTTGATAGAGTTAGAGCTGTTGTGACTAAAACTTGTTGCTTTGGGGGAGTCAGAAAGGCTTCAAGACAAGAAGTGCCTAAACAAAATTTACGACGCAGATGTACAGAACCATAAAGATAAGGACATTGCAGAACTACCCAACTCTTGCCTGGAAACCACCTCATGATCCCTGAGGTTCCACTCAGAAACACACAGGACAAACACGCAACAACCTCACGACTGCCACTGCTGTAAGGGGTCTCAGGCAAGGATGCACTCAAGGACATAACCTTTGGAAGCTTGATGGGGAACGCCCTTGAGTGATGCAAACAACCTAGCAGCAGGCGCCAGTCAAAACCAAGACAAAAGGAACTACAGACATCTCCATCTAGATAAGAGTCAGAACACCAGCTGAAACCAACACACCTTGCAATACACCGTGACAAAATTACTCAATGGGCCAACTCATGCCCATATGTGGAAGAAGGGACTTAAAACGCATGGGTAATTAAGATGCAGGTATTATAATTAGTTCCAGGAAATCTAACGCATATGTATGTAACCGAGCAATATAAGCTTTGTCCATCATGACTTGTGGGATGCACATTAGGAGGAGTGATCCCCTGTGCATCCAGCGCTGCAATAAAGAATACCTGCTTAATAGTCATTCAGACTATTGAGGCCTGATTTTGGCTTTTCACGGCATCAGTTTCTCGTGAGCTGTAACCTTTCTGACCCATCTGTTTTCCTGATGGTGGTGATGGGCAGCTAATAGCAAGCGCCTGCTGCTGCATCGGAGTGAGCAAAGGAGACCAATGCTGCTGCCGAAAGCATTTCAGACTGCAGCCCAGAAACAACCCAGTGAAGCACTATGGAATACAAAATAGCATGAGTGCTGGTACTATTAAATTACTTCTCTGCGGTTCTTTTTACTCAGATGAAAACACTACTAATTCACAAGTACTAAGTAGTTCACCAATATTTGTAACAGTCTTAGAATCCATAAAGAGTCACTTTACCATTATAATATTCTTAGTATAGTTATTTTGCACAACAATGGCAGATCCTTGTTCTTCAGCATTAACCTCTATGCATTGTAATATAGTATTGGAGAAGACAGCTTTGCTTAAGTGGTAAATATTGCTTTTTGAAAAGGATCCTTTATTTAAATTCCTAAAAGGTTAGGTTTTCTTCTATAACAGAAAAGGACTCACAGAAGACCAATGACTTCCCTCTCAGCCTTGGATCTGATATGCTATACAGATGGGTTCTGCTGATGCCTCTGACAAAGGCACTCTACAGGAAACCAAACAACTTGTTCAATTTTGCTGGAAAAAACCAGGAGACAGCAAACCTTCCTTTCTCCTGAACTTTGTCTACTTAACTTTCTAAGTTCTTTCAATTAACTCACAGTAAAATGGGGCCAAGTTTGCAGGCACAGATAAACACAGGAGATTACAATAGCTCAGAAAGAAATAATACAAATAAGGATCTCTGTTGAAGCAGGATTTAAATAAGTGGAAATGTTACTATTGCTCTGGAGGTGAAACCAGAGATGGGAGAAAAATGTTAAATTAAACTTCAAGGGTAAATCAAATGTTTTTCACCTTGATAGCAGACTCATGGCCTGAGTCACAAAATATTGGGATAACTTACCCATATTGGGATAATATACCCAGAAGAAGAAAATTTGTGTGTATAGGATTGAAATTTTGGAAACTGTACTGTAACATTAAGCAGAAACAGTCAAGGCTCATAGACAAAGCGCAGAGGGTTAAAGGAATAGAGTATGAAAAATTCTGTTGAGCATACATAGTCCATACTCAGAGAATGATAGAATCATAGAAACAATTAGGTTGAAAAGACCCTTAAGATCATCAAGTCCAACCATTAACCTAGCATTGCCAAGACTACCACTAAACCGTGTCCCTAAGTGCCACATCTACATGTTTTTCAAGTACCTCTGGGGACAGTGACTCAGCCACATCCCTGAGCAGTCTGTTACTCAAAGACATACTAGAAAGAAGAGGCAAAAGAAGAAACTGTAAGTGGATGGCAAGGGAGGGAGGTTTGTAATGTGAGAAATCTGTTTTAAATTCATCATAAGAAATGTAAAAGGACACAGTCTTGGAGTGGGACAGAGAGAGAAGAGGAATATACAATTGATTAGCAATGTCAGAACCTTTCCAGAGGTACAGCTGGGTGGAAAAGAAGAATAATTTCCTCACATAAGAATTGGGGAAGTCATTTTCTGGTCTGTAGGAGGAATACTTACTGAAAACCAAGCAGAAAGCTGGCAAGACATCTGTGCTGGGAGTAATGGTGAGACTTGGGCATAGGATGGTTATTTGGGGACAGCTAGAAAGCCTTTCCTATTTGCCTAGTTTCCTGAGAAAACAGATCATATCAGAAAACATAACACATCTGCAATCAGACCATACCAGGTCTGCTACCAGACCTTATACATGTCCAGCACTTCTTCGTTCTAGCACTCATGGAAATATCTTGCATAAAGAAAGACAGATGCTAATGTAATTCTGAGAAACTGAAAGCAAGGTAGCTCCAGGAAATTTGAGGCGGCTGATGAGAAAGGAATATTTTGTACCAACCACCTCTGAGCAGTACCGAGCATGCATGCAGGTAAGTGGATGAGATCTTGTAAAAAGCTCCAAATGGCCAGGTACTGAGAAAGAGGCAGCAGCAAGAAATCTGAGGTTAATAGTGCCAAGAAAACAACAAAGACAAATCCAAATGCAGCTCACCAGAGCAGGAAGGAGGAGGGATGCAGAGTTAGGCTGGGGCAACCGCCAGGCCTGGGCAAGGACAGCTTGTTAGACAAGGTTCTCACACAGCTCATGACAATTATAAAGTCTGTATGCTCATCTAGCATTAAACTGAGCTTCCCAGCTGCTCCCTTGCCATCATTTCTTCTGGGGACATCTGGAAGTGTCCTGGACGTACCTGGTTTGTGCTCAGAAGTGAAAGCACAGATGGTGGACCAGATATAGAAGACTTTGGAATGTATTCACAAAGAGCAAAGGGAAGTTTGAACTGTAGACGAGGAACCAATTGGTGTTCAAGGTTCAGCAGGAGAGAGAGAAACGTCATATATTAAATGTACTAAATATAAATTGGGAAGGTTGGGATGTTTTAGAGAGGCAAAGGAGTGAGGAAATTGGAGGCCTGGGGAAAGCACAGATAAGCTGAATAAACAAAATATAAAGAGCTATCATGGCAGTCATGAGCCTGCACAAAGAAAAATGCTCTTCCAAAAAATAGATTCCCTATTAAGTGATTTTGCTTGATTTTTTCACACCACTCATGAGTTATCAATCTCCCCACCCATAAAGACAAATGTCATATCGGCCCTAACCCATCAGCTATTCTCAATTTATCACCATTTAATATATATTAAAATGCTCTTACCTTTGATTGCAAAAACAAACAAAATAAGGCAACATAAATCAAAAAGAAAGGGAAAGGGAGATGAGGAGGCTGAAGAGACAGAAGGGAGATCTGCTTCTCAAAAGAATGGTTTTTTATTCCCTTGATCTTTGCATCCAAGCTCTCAAGGCCTCTTCACTATAAAAATACTCCAATGGTCTTACATTGTAAATCACATCAGTAGTTTATTAATCCCCTCACAACACAGAAACAAATGCTCAGCCGTGGAAGGGGAGTGGGGAAGCTGCAGAGTAGTAACAAACTCAGTAACCCTATGTCTCTCTCTCTCTCATCCCATTATAAACTAACACAATATTTTTCTCCAATTTTCAGTCGGTATTGCAGCTCGCAGCAGAAAAGATACTGAAAGCAGCAGGAGCCAGGCAGGGGTGTCAGACTTCAGAGCGGACACTGCCTTGGGACCTGGGGGGGCCAGTAAATCAGTGCACGCTTGTCAACAGCTCCAAGCTGCAGGAATTACTCGAGCGAAAATAACAAATGGCTGTCATTGTGGAGCCAAAAACCTGTGATTATAATTATCACATCCCCAGTGACCTTGCATAAACTTTAATCCCTCTCCAATGGAGCATTTAAATAGCCTGCATCTACTGGCAGGGGACCGTGTCCCCTTAGTTGAAAATACAGAGACTAGGAAAGAAAAGAGCCACAAAGAAACCACCAAGCCCCTCTGTGTCTTACAGCTTGTATTAAAGAGTTGTACAAGAAAAGCCCTGTCACTGTCATTTTAATTGATATTATGTAGTCATCCTGAATTCAAAATACCATGGTGGTATCCAAACTTGGCTAAGCCCAGCACCAAGCATTTTAATCAGATGAAAAGGTCAAATAACACCAAGTTTTCATCACTGCATTCAGTGGGTCACTGGGCTGAGAAAGTGGGTATACAAGGTGTGCAGACTGGTTGTTGAGTCAAGAAATCTTCAGGGAGGCAACCTCCTTCCACCTTGGAGAGGTTAGCTCTCCCTTGCAGCTCCCACCATGATCAAGACTTGAATGAATTCTTCAGCTTTAGTTAAAGACATTTTTCCGCTGCTAAAATCAGGTATTTTAACTACTTGGTTTTTTATGTTACCCCTTCCAGCTAGGATTGGATGTCTTTCATTACAGAATTAAGGGCCATTACTTACTAGCGTCTTGTTCTACTCCTCTAGCTTGTAAAGGTACTTCCATACAGTGAAGACAGGTGCTGCAGAAAACCCTGAAAGCTCTGAATCTGGGGAAAGGAAAGATTTTGATTCTAAAGGATTTCATAGCCCTCATGTTTCTGATCCTGAAAGGATCCTGTTAGGGGAAAAAATCTATTCATGCTATTTCATGTAACCAAGTCCTCCAAAGCATATCAAGAGCATAGCAGTTGCAGGAATTTGATTACATTGTTTGGAAATCGTATGAACAAAGTTGCTCCATGATAATCTGATTACTAGTTCACAGACCACAGAAATTGTTACACCTGCAAACCAGGTAATTTCCCCCAGAAGCAAGCACCTCCTGCACTCAGCAGATGCTCCCATGTACAGGCAACCAACACATGTGGGTTTAAAACACAAGACCTTTTATCTTACACATGTGTTAACTATGTTCAGCATGAATTTTGCACCATGATATCACATAACAAGGATTTTTTTTTTCAATACTGCTGCAAGAAAACAAAAATAACTTATTACTGGAAAAGAGTTTTGCTAATTTCACAGGCTTTTGATAGATTTCAGAGATAGTAGATCAGAAGAATTATACATTCAAATTAGCAGTAATTTTAACAAATTCCAAACTTTTAAACTAGAGAAATCAGTATAACAGTAAGTCTTAAGGGAAAGTCACTTTATTGAGATAGGGCAAAATTTAACCCTATCCATATTAAGTGTGTAGATAGACGGGTGTACGTACTGCTCACCTGCACTTCTGTCTGTGTTAAATAAATTAAGTAAAAGATATCTAGAGAAAGAGGCATATTTTCTAAAAATAGGAAATTATACTGTCTAGGAAATTAAGAAATACTTGAAACAGTAGTTCATGCCCACACTGTGGAATTAGAGATAAAAATAACTAAGAAGCAGCTTTATATGGTTACAGGGCTACAGTGGATCACACCAGTACTCAGATATTTAGGTAGTTTTGCAAGTCAGTAAAACCCCAGTATATACTGCAAAGGGAGGATTTCTTCCAAGCAGCCGTGTTAACCTAAACCACACGTCCTGGCAAGCCTCTAGCAAGCTCTCTGAACCCAGCAGTGGCAGCCCCGCTCTACAGTGCATTTGAAAACAAGGCTACAGCTAGCACAAGTCTCCGTTTTGCTCTGTGACTGGACTAGGATGTTCTTTGGACCAGAGAGACAGTGACAGAGACAGCCAGAGCCTCGCAGAGCTCTGCATCCTGTGACACTCTGGAAATAGGTGGTGGCACAGGAGAGACAGCGCTTTTCAGCTGGTGGCACAGAACAGGAACTGGAAGTCCAGGTGCCTTCACAGCCCGTGACATCAAGGCCACTCAACAGCCACCCCACAGGAGCAACTTCCATCAGCTTCATTCACTTTAAATGAAAATTCTGCATTTGCATCACGGCAACATAAATAAATACATTATATAACATGTAATAATAGCTTGGGGCATTTCTCCTTTTGTCAGGAATCAGTCTTAATGTCTTCTTTCATTCCCTGATCAGCAGCATGAAACAGTTGCCAGAGTTTAGAGCTGCAAATTCTGTGTGTTTCATGCATGAAGATTTGGTAAAACTCCTCTCTTTATCCCAGATACTGGAGATGAGTTATCACCAATTTTCTTGCTGTTTCGTTTCTCCTTTGACACATCATCCAACCTTAGTCCTCCAACATCCTTGTTCCATCTCAACTCAGAGAAAGGGCAGAGTTTCAGAAATTTTCCCTCTGTTTCTTCATGTCAGTAATCGTAAAATAACTGACAGTAACCATCACTATAAGACCAGCTTTTAGTTGCTTGTCTCAATGTGTACATACAATATTTTGTGAATTTGTCTCTAGAAAAAAACAGCACAAAATCTGCACTTTCTCTGTGTTAATACCTGAACACACATCAAATCTGGCATGAAATCCTACATAAACTCCTGATATCATTGTCAATTAGCCATTATTTGCCGTGGAGTTAGTACAATGGGAGAGGGTGTTAACCTGTTTGTTTTTACAGAAAATTATGGAAAGCCTATTATTTACCCCTTTCTTCCCTATCATGAAACAAATCACAGACACTTGCCACTGCTTATTTTATGTTATGAGCCTATTTTGAGTATATGTTTGCCAAAATTAAAATTATTTTTAAATAGCTATAGCTGAACACTGGAATTCCTTGGAAATTACAGAAACAGATGGTTGTAAGAAAATAATTATGTTCTGGTATTGATGAATGAACTATATGAATGGTATTATAAAATTTCATTTCTTCTGATATCAATGGTCTGGACTTATGGCGTAAGCCCTTTGCAGTCCCATATCCCTAGCATCCCAGAAGGTGTGCAATAAATAAACAAAGCAGTGGTGTCTGCGTAATGCAGTGGGACCAGGTGACTGTACAAATGGGTCATTTTTTAAGAGTTGCTGTTTCGATGTAGAGCAACTTGAATAAACAGCTCATAAAACTGTCTTCACATTATGGGGCAAATTGTTCATCTCTGAATCACCGTTGATCTTGGCTTCCCGTTCAGAAGTCTCTCCACAAGTCCCACCAGCATTAATGGGAGCTCCGCAGGCAGAACAAATAGACAATCATTTCATACTGAGAGGAGAATTTCCCACACATGGTGTGTGTCCATCACAACCCACCTTTCAGCGAGGGAGGGAAACGCAACTCGCGTGAGCCTCCCCACCCCTACCTTTCCAGCCCCCCTCCTCTGTGCTCTGCTGCCTGCAACCACCAGGACCAGACAGGCAATCTGACATTTTTAACAGCTTTTATCATTTCATATCACTGGCTCCCAGCTGTTTCACATTCCCTGGCACTTTCCTGCAGTGATGCTGGGTTCACTCAAAAGACAACCCTGGTTTACTGAAATGCCAAAAGCACTCTCTAGCCCTATAATATTTTGGCCTCCTAAAGACCCCATTCCGAGGAGAGGGTTACTTTGAAATTGCAGTGAGACTCAGATGAATAGAGATGTCACTACCTTTGGTGAGCTCCCGCATACTTTAGCTAAACAAGGAACCTACATAATGCATGGGAATGCTGGACAAGCTTGAAGGTGAGATGCCATACACCAACCAGAGCAGCAGCTCACCACCCCTCATCATAAGCCAAAAACAGGTAAGAAATAGAAGGCAGAAATAGGCTGCCTTACCCCAGGCGAATTCACCCCAGGACTCCTGATCCCATGCAATTTGGGGCATTTAGTCAGTGCATAAGTATCTTGGCACTGCAATGACGTTTTTCCCAGGTTTGGGGGAAAATTTCCTGACTGGGACTTTTTATTTTTCCAAGTTTTACTTTTTGCCCCTACAAGCCAGCAGCACAGACCATCAGAGAGGTGCTGGATAAAGATTAAACACCCCAAACCTGCAAGCACTCAACAATCTCTCCCACAAGAGAAATATTAAAAGTACTTGTTTAATTTCTTGCCTTTTTACTCCTTTCCCTGTCATTTATCCCATTCCACAAGACATTTATACTGGTCTGAAGTTCAGACTGGGCTTGAAGAGGAAATCATTTATATTTAGAGAGGGGTATTTCTCTGCCACTACTTCAAAAGTGTTTCTGAATCCCAAAACGTTCACAGAGTTTCATGAAACCCAAAGAATATGGGCTTGATCCTGGGATCTTCATCTCAAGAAGCTTTTCTTCCTAAACTGGTGTGAGTTTTCCAGCAAAAGAAATGGTCTTTTTCTGACAAAAATAATTTTAGCAGAAAATCTTCATCTAGAATCAACTCCACCCAGCACTGCAAGCTTTAACCCCAAGTTTCTCCTCTCAGGATAACATCCTCTTCAATCTGACTTCCCAGAGTCATACGAATATACAAAAAATTATAGCCTATATTTTTAAAGGATGATTCTGGTTGCTACAGTTATGTGAAAAACTTGCATAATAAAACCTATAGGTTCAAAACTAGGAAAATCAGTTAAGAAAGACAAAAATTACACATATTACTTCTTTATTTAAATTTCTGAGAGCGTCGCCCTCAATTTCTTCATCCTTTGAGGTAGAAATGTTGTGCATCTTTCTTCTGGTGGGAAGTAGAAAGTGTTCTGTTTTTATTTCTGATTCATTTCAGCTCTTTTCTGTGCGGGTAAGGTTCACATGGCTTGAGGTCTGTTAATGAAGACTTGGCACAGCTTTAAATATAAGTAATTAGGGAATCCATTGACCATAACAAACAATGGACAAAAAAATGCTGTTGTAAAGGACATACTTCCCAGTTGTCCATCACAGCAATTTTTGTCCATCACAGCAATTATAATTCAAAGTTTAATTCACTCAAAAAACAAACACTATTTTCGCTTAAATATACTAAATCAAGCATTAAATTACAACTCTTTCAAGAATGAACCTCATCATTACCTTTCCTATGTAAAATGGAAAAAAAGTAACTCTTGAAAACCTACATGAAAGGGGCAAATGCAAGTGTGCTGTAGAGATATCTGCGTAATAAAATCCCCCTGTACGCTTCCACACATCACATGTATGTGTGCTCACATATATGCACATGTATACTTACGGGTGCATATTTATATTTTTTTTTATATATATACACAGACACACAACATACACTCACCCTATGAAAAATGAAACTCCAATGGCAATGTGGTCCCCACAAGCCTAGCACTTCAATTATAAAGCAATCCTAGCGCAAATCCAGAAAATGTCACTGTCACATGCTTCCATTGTATGCTGTTGAAAATACCTCTAAAGTTTGGAAATTAATCACACAGCAATGCCAATCTTTTAAGCCAGGCATCTATGAACCAACCTCTTCCCTACTGAATGAATTACATTGAAATCATATAATTGCAGGCTGCCATTCAGTCACCCTTAACAATAGGAGACTTCGAAAATTGGAATTTTTTTTCCCCTCTGACTCCCAACTTGCAAGCATGAAGCTTACAGCAAAAGCTTGGTGCCTTTTAAATTACCTAAAATCTACATCCTTCAGACAAATGAACAACAAAAAAAAAGGGTGCAATTTAAGGGCAAATCATTTTGTGTTAATCCTTGGGAACTCAAAGCATGAAGATAAAAGAAGAAAAAATGCAGGTTTCACTTTGCTCATTATGGGACATTGACTTTCACCTAATAGTATGCAATTAAAATTTCTTCATGAGATTTCCTTATTGAAATAAGAAAGATAGTGCCGTGCTGAATGTGGTGATAGATCTGGTATAAACGTGCTTCCTGGACAAACTGATTTATCATGTCTCATTCCAGCAGTACTTTCTTGCTTGCTCATTTCTCATCTTATTACTGTGAAGTTGTAATTAAAGAGGATCCTCCCACAGAGAAGAGTTCTCCTTCAGGACAAGCTAAATTATAAATGCACTGTTCTTTCTCTGAGACCAATTTAAAGGGGCAGTCTGCTGAGGGAAAGAAGCATATCTAATACTTAGGGCTCCTGGCTCTGTAATTTTTTGCAGGTCTCATTCTATTAGATACAGAATAAAATTGGTTTATAAGCTCAGCTTCCTGGGTAAATATACCCCTGCAGTTGACTATTTCAATTTAAATACATAGACAATTCAATTAAAATGGTATTGAACCACTGTGGCTGATTTAGTTCATGGGTACTTGTTGTATGATCACTTCTATAATACACCAAAATATTTCACAGGACACTGAAAAACTGTTCAAGGAATAAAAAGCTTGTAAAATTTTTTCCTATTCTTCAGGAACAATAGAACAATATTTGACCAAAAAGACAATCAACACTGACCATTATGAGATGAATTCGCCAGGAAGACACTACCCTAAGGAAACATAAGCAGTCGGCATGAGATCAATCTGACACCATATTATCCTTCCCCTACCAAATTCTCGGCCCTTCAAAAACGTGGACTTGCACCAATGAAAATCAAAATATAAATCATTATTTGTCCTCCTTTATTTGGGCTCATATCCCTAATGCAATAAACTCTTCCTACTGCAAGCAATCACAAAAATCCAGTTCCCTTGAAGGGAAGATACTCCACGGAAGGCCTCCCAGTAGTGCTGTTACTGAAGGAGGTTCTTATGCTTTTGTGTCTGAACAGCTAAACATATATACAGCAATACAGTGGAACCCCATTAGATGTATTTGGGTTTGTTGTTCCCAAAAGCTCTACGTTATAAGAAAATTAATTCCAGGAATATGAATTATTCATAGCACTTCACAGCAACTCACAGAGTCACTCCGATATTTCCCTGAGGTCTCTAGAAAGAGGGAATCAGCAGGTGAACGTCATAAAATGGGACTAGGAGAGAAGAATGCAATGAAAAATAAGGGTGAGCTCTCTGAGCTCGAAATGCTTGTCCAAGAGTGAGAATCTTCTCTTAGCTTTGGAGTATATATGTATCTTAGTATTAAGCATTACTTTCATGGTATCCTGCCTTTAATGTCAGTGTGGGATCTAAAAGAATTCAGATCTCTTGATAATGAAAATCCATTTGATGATACTCAAAAGGCTCACACAGCCATGAGATAGCCTTTTACACTGTTACATCCTATAGCTTTATATTTCTCCTTGAGTCTATTAATTTAATTGCATCTCTGGATTTCATTTTAAAATATTTTATTGTAATCATAGGAGACAGCAATAATTTATTAATGTGCTCAGTAGCCATATTACTCGGTAAGAGCAGCATTATATTTGCAGACGTATAATTTCAGAGTTAATTTCATAAAAGTATAGGTGAAGTTGATCCTTAAATTAATATCATTGTCCTTTGCAAGAGAATTAAGACAGGCAATTCATTCTACGGCATATCTACAATGTTTTAAATGTGATGCAAAGAGCTATGTAATCGTGAGGTGTTCCTAGCAGCTGATAGGGTCTACATCCCATGAGGAAAAAGGTGAAAAAAATGTTATGCTAATAGATGGTGAAATATTTATAACTGACTATTTTAAAGTCCTTTTCAAAAAAATAAAATCTCAATCATCATCTGTAAAAATGCTAAGCAAAAAATATGATTCAAATTCCAAAACCAATAGATGTTGTGTCAGTAAATATTATTTCATTGGCTTCTCTTTCTCTTCTACATGTTCTTTCCCATTTTTCCAAGAGAAAATGTGATAATGGAAAAAGAAAAGAGGAAAAAAGAAAAGAGGAAAAAAGAAAAGAGGAAAAAAGAAAAAAAAAAGAGCACAACACCCCAAAACCTCACCACTGATTGCTCTACCACACTTCTTGCTGATCATTCTGTTTGCTGTATTAGTACTGCAGATTATGTGTGGCTAATTAGGCAAATTTTAATATTCAAAACTCCAGTGCAGATTGGTGTAATAGTTTCATTGAACACACAAGGTCACATCAGCATGCTTGTGCTTCACAGTTTGTGTTTCCGCCTGCAAGTCCTAAAGTAACTGAATCTACTTCTTCAAAGGCCATTTTCCATAAAATTTTTAACACATCTAGATAATACGTACTGGTGAGGCCTATAAACATTCACAAAGCAATTGAAAAAACAAAATATAACCACTGATCAGTTTTAGCCAAGTAAACAGTTACTAGGAATTGTTTCTTTAGGCATACTCCCTGCTCTGATAAAAGCCCCAGTTCTATTTAAAAACACAAGGTTTTTGTAGCAAGGTGGGGGTCGGTCTCTTCTCCCAAGTAACAAGTGTTAGGATGAGAGGAAATGGTCTCACATTGTGCCAGGGAGGTTTAGATTGGAATGTAGGAAAAATTTCTTCCCCGAAAGGGTTGTCAAGCCCTGGAACAGGCTGCCCAGGGAAGCGTTTGAGTCACCATCCCTGGAGGTATTTAGAAGATGTGTAGATGTGGTACTTTGGGACACGGCTTAGTGGTGGGCTTGGCAGAGTTAGGTTAACGACTGGACTTGATGATCTCAAGGGTCTTTCCCAACCTGAAGAATTCTATGATTCTATGGAAGGTGTTGGCCGATAAGCTTTTCCTTCATAGAAGCCTTAACATGGAGAAAATAAATACAGTGCAATAAAGTGACTTAAAACCTCAAATACTCTCACTCTGCTTTCCAAAGAGTTTATGATCACAATGGATATACATATCTTCATTTATGAAGAACCTCTTGTGCAAAAATTCTCTGAAGCTGCATATTGCTTGCCAAGCGTCTGACCAGGGAGAATTTGTTTCATGGATGAATTATTACCTATTAACTTACACAGCATTGTATATATATCTGCTGTTGGGCAGCAGCCAGAGCCAAGCAGACAAGGGCCTGTGCTCTCATCAGCTTATAGTGTAAAAGGACAACCATTGACAAACTACAAAGCCAGGCAGAAGATAAGTAAAGCAAGAAGTATCCATTAGCGCTCAGTTACAGGATAGGTGGAGATTCAGGCATTGCACATAAAGAATTACAATCTAGATGCAGAGAATAAATAAAAGATCATTCCCAACTAGCAGACTCCTCTCAGTCCCTACTCCCTTTTGTTCTTACCAGTTACTTCTGCTGGCTGACAAATCATCTCTCCAACACAATAAATTTGTTATGGAACATTATCTCAGGCTGAGGAAGGTCAGGATGTGCTAAAGGTCATGTATGTATTAACCCACTACATGAGAGTCCCCACCCTTTGTCTAAAACATAGTCTTAAATTACATACTGTTGAACTGGCTATAACAGAGCTCATAAACAGCCTCATTTACCTGACACGTTCTCAAGATGTGCCCAAACATCTTGAAAACAGCCGTGTGTCCTGTTTGCTCCAAGGATTTATCAAAGGCAAAAGCTATGTCATGAACGCCAGGGGTTGTGGAGTTACAGCCCCAAAAAGAAGGGAGACGAGGACAGTCCAATTCCAGCACCAACTAAATCCAGGTGTACAGCACACACTGGGTTAGGATCTGGTCACAACGAAGCCAGTGGAGACCATGGCTACAGGGGTCTGCACTTAGCTTCAAGTTTACTTCAGCACCTACAAGGTTGTTTTTTCTGTATATTTTATGCTTTGTACCAGAAAAATTTCCACGATGACTTTTAGCCTAAAAGAATGAGGGATATCCTGTAACTCCGTTTGAGGTTTTAAATACCTTTTGAGAAAAGTCTTGTCCCCGAAATAGCATTAGGTACTGGCATCAAGCAGATGTTGAATGTTGTGATTTTGGGTATATACTAATGCTGACCATTAAGTCAGACAAAATAAGCAGCAAAACAGTTAATGCAGCTGTTTTCAAAAGCAGACACTCCATACTCTTAGTTTAAATCAATTCAGAACTAGAACACATATTTAATGACAATTTTTAAATATTTAAAAATCAGCTTTGTTCCAGTCAAAGCTTGAGTAAACTTGATTGGCTTGATTACAATAATGCAATTATTAACTCCCCATTTATCTGCTTTTATTCCCACTTTGCCAGTAACAGAGAGGGAAAGGACATAAACAGAAATTGAGGAAATTTTAATTGTCAAGGGGCTTTTTAAAAGAAAATTTCAGGAATATGTTTGCCAAATTTCACATTTTTCAAGCAGGGTTTTTTTTCCCTTAGATAATTTGTCCAGAAATTTTCATTAGCTTTACATACAGCAGGGGAAAAAAAAAAAACCAAACCCCACACAGATTAGAAAGCAATTTCCTGATTCAACAGTGCCTTTGCAACTAGTTTATATTGCTGTACAACATTACCTTAAATTTTGCTTTTGGATACATTGCTTTTCCCAAAGAGAAGAAAGCAGCTGGAATTCAGTGGCGAGTATAGCGTTACCTGAGCTCTGATACATCATCAGTACCCATTGGAATTTTCTCCTTACAACAGGAATTACAGGATGAATCCAAGGTTCTTGGTCAGATTCTTAAATAGCTAAAACTTACATTAAACGTCTTTAAAATATGTGATTGTATATAGTCAAGCATGAAAAGGAATGAAGGAGCTTGGGTTGTTTTTCTATATTTCACTACTGTAAAACCAGGGCAGGAAGCAAGACAAGTAAAATCTGCATACAAAAATTTAAAACACAGCCACAAAATGGAGAAACAACACCTTTCTAATACATCACTAATAAGAAATCATGTCAAACCTACAATTTTCCCTAGTCCTCAGTCTTAGATGTCATGCTTACTGAGATGAGATTGAAACCTATTCCCTCATGGTCTTGCCCATCACCCAGTGGAAAATACATCCCAGCTGGCCTTTGAATAGCAAGAAGCATATTTACTTCACAAAACCCTTTGCTCCAGTCCCGTTTTAACCGCCAGACTAATCTCAGAGTAATTTCTATAGAAGCCACGTGATGACTCAAAGCCTGACCCTGCAGCAGGCTGTGACAGTGCTCTGTGGGCACCTATGGGGGTGACACCGGATGAGGTCAGTCACCCATGCGCCACAGCAGTACCAAGGGGAAGGTTACATCCAGGCTGCTTCCCAAAACCAAACTGATCTTCTGGCACTAAATTTAACAACTGAGGATTCCTCCACCCTCCCTCCATGGTTATCCTTGAGATTTGTACTCAAGACTCATCTGTCCTAGCTTTTAGGCACCAAGTCTACACCATTCCACTCTTTTTAGAGAGAAAGACACTCTAAAGAACAATTCATTTAATCCTAATAAAGGCCTTTTGGGAGTTCCTTTATCTCTCCATTAGTTACACAAGAGATCTTAGGTCAGATTTAGACCCAAATGGTCCAGTGGTGCTTCTGGGAATTTAGTGGGCCCCAGGCAAGAACCAACCTCCCCCAAACCCGAGTTTTTAACCAAACCAGGAAAGGCAACAGACTTTCCATCACAGCTGAGAGCATACGGAACATGGAGTTTTGATGCTGACTCATCACTACTTAACCTGGGGGAAGAAAGGGAGGAAGGAAAGAGGGGTCAGCTGATTAACATCTTCTCAGGTGGTACCATTTACTTGGAGTTTCCCATGAACTGTGCAATTTGGGATAGGAGACCAGGAAATCAAAGGCCAGTAAAAGGATATGGTGGCAAACAGCATTTTTGACTCACTCTCCTTGACAGAAAACCATTCTCTGGCAATTGTGGAAAAGGGAAATGTTGGCTTAGTGCAAAGAGCAAATACAGAAATCTTTTAAAGACACAGATATATTGTATCTCTGCCTTCTGTGAGCTGTTTCTCCTTTTTATTCTCATTTTCACTCTCCGTCTGTCTTCATTAGTCTGCTGGCACTCTGCTAGGATTAGTGAGCTAGTTTCCATGGTTTCTTATTTTCACTTTCTATCTTTCTTTGCTTAACTCATTAAATTGCTCATTACTTCACTGCACTTTACAGGAGACATATTTATTGTATTAGTTACACAATGGCCAGATTAGTAAGTGATAGGCAGTTTGCTATTTGAAAGAACATATTCTAATAGCAGAAAGGAAATTCAGGAGACACAGATATTATCTACTAGTTGTAGCATAACTGGGCTAGCTAGTAACTGCTAAATGTTTACCCTTTATCACTAGAAATATGCTACATGATTATAAAAAAAAACAGTGTGCATGCACACTTCAGTTCTCTGCAGCACCCATGCTGCACTTGCACCCACTGGAAAGGGAAGCAGCTCTACTGACAAACACCTTCTTTACCTTCTCCTCTTTACCTTCCATAATAAATTGCCATCATAAACCTGCCCAGACCATGGCTTTTCCCAAGGCTGGAAGGAGGTCTGCACACCTGAGCCTCCCTCCAGCTGCTGGGGAGAAGAGGAGCAAGGCCAGTAGGGAGGAACCAACACTGAATGGCCAAAGGAAGCCCTCCCACAGGAAAACCGAGACGAAGCTTAACAGTTTAGGCTCCAATTCTCTGATTTCCACCATGCGTGTGCCAATTGCTTTATAAGGGAGATAATTCTGCACCTGACACTCATAGCCTGGGCAAAATTCTTGAGTAAAATGACTATTCAATTCAATGGGAGTACAGTGCTACACCATGAAAATGTTTTTCTTAAAAGTCAGCACAGCTGAAATTCTGTACTTATAACAAAGTGTTCTCCTGCTCTGGTTGAGGGCGTCTGCTCAGTCAGGTCTGTATCCAAAGCAGTTCGCAGTCCTGATACATGTTTCCTGCGGTCAGCCTCTGGAGTTTTTTATTTGATTGGTTTTCTGATTGTGGCAACTTCAACACCACTTCTCTGCCAATTCACCTTCACTGTCTATTCCTCATCATTTCTCTAAATAATCCCCACCCCCTTATCCTCTCCATTAAAATACAGCCCATTTCCCACTCTGGTCTAGCCATCAAGAGTGCAAAAGAGGTCTCTCTACCTCTCCCTTTCTCTTTTGATCTTTTCCGCAGTTAAACATAACATAGTTGATTCAATTATGCTGAAGTTTCTCAGATGCTGAATGTAATCATCCATGCTCTGCCTCTTTAGCTCGACAGAGCTCCAAGATGGAGTTCCTTTCAGCTGAATTAAGATCTTTCCAGCAGTTAGTGAATAGTATATACAGGGGTTCATGCCATTCATTCATCTTCTCCAGTAGTTCATTTATCACTCGGAAGTAATTTACTGTGGAGAATTTTCAACAAAAGGATGCCTGGGTTTGGTTTTGTTTGGTTTTTTGTTTTGTGTTGTGTTTTGTTGGGTTTTTTGTTTGTTGGTTTTGGGTTTTTTTTGTTTGGGTTGGTTTTTTTTTTTTGCAGTGGCTTAAAGAAAATCTAGTATTTTTTAAAAGGTTGACTTGGTCCCTTCACTAAACTTTGTAGACAAAAGGCAAAGGGATTTATGAAATGTAGCTGTATGGAAACTAGATCTAGTCTTTCTCCAATAAACCTTATGGATGCTCTTATTTTTAGGGTTTGAACAGGAGCTGCTCTATTTCACTATCCTTTAATGTTGGCCTTCTGCTGCCTTGCTTTACCACTTCATTTTATATATTCTGGCATAGGAAATGCTGATGTTTGCTAAGTTTGTCAGTAGGGCTTTTCTACAGTAAACTTTATCTTGAATTGCTACTGATAACAGTCTTTGCTCTTCAAAGTATATCAAATCTGTCCAAGATTGCTGTTCTATCATTGTCCTTGATAGAGAATAAGATCATCTTTTGTCATCTAGCAGAATTTATTTCCTGATATTTTTATACCCTGTAATGCCTTCAAAGAATGTCCCAGATTTTAAGAACACTGTATTTTTAATATCTTGTAGATCTTGTTCAATTTAAACAATTCTCTTAAAAAAAATATATTCCTGATGCAATACAGTGAAACAAAAAAATATATCTCTCCAAACTTCAAAACAAGAAATATACGATGGTACAGCAGAATAGCTCATATAAGTGAGACAGACAAGAAAAAGACATTATTAAGTTCAGAAAGCCCCAAGAGTGACCTATTTATTTCTCAGAGCAGTTTGCAAAACACATACACTGCAATTCTGTATATGTATGCTATTTCTTAAAAGATAAATGCTTCAGTAACCTCTGCTATATATAAAAGTCTTCAGTTAAGCCCTACACCAAGTGACTCGCTATCCCTGAATCACAAGCCCCCTCTAAGAGGGAAGACAGAAGAACAAGAGTTAGATGATAAAGGAAAAAGGGATGTGCTATGCACAGCCGGGGCCGGTGACGGGGAATCAGCTCTCCCTTTAGCAGTCATCAGGCAAAGTCCTGCCCCAAGAAATGGTGCTGGGAGTTTTGCACATTGGAATTACTTGATGCATTTTTCTGATATAGTGTACACAGATCACCTGGGCTCATTTGTCAATACTGGAATTACTAGGTCACTGTTAGTACTTCTTAACAAAACTAACAACTGCAAAGGTTCATTTTCTGCATATTTTTTTAAACACCTGCATCTAAAAAATTCTTTTGCATTATGGTGAGGTTTTTTTCAATGGTTTATAAAAAAATAAAATGTAGAGGAAAAAAGAAAGTACCTTGCTCTTTTACAAAAAACAGGCAGCAAACAATTACTTCACCCTGTTTGTGCTTTAAAATGAAAGCTTTTTAAATGCAAACTTACTTCCTCTAGAAAACCTGTAAAAACGGAATGTTCCAAATAGTTTCATACTTTAAAAAAAATTATAATGAAACTTTGTATTTAGTTTTTAAAAAAATAAAACTAGTTTTAAAACCCTACTCCTTCTTATCTTGTTTTTCATAAATGTGTCTTTGGTACCTGATGGTAGCAAGTTTCATTCTCTCTAGAGCATGACAGTTGGGCCACCCCTATGCCATCTATCTCAAATCAAGGAGACCATGTTTCATCTTAGAAACTATAATACCGGCAGTGAGCCTGACCTAAAGTGGAATCTGGCAGAATACAGCTCCACCAAGGGGGAATAATATTTGGGGGATCAACCTGAAATTAGCTTAAGCATTCACTGAGGAATTGTCTTCTGTAAGGAAGTACCCTGCCTGCTTATAAATTAAAACATCAAAAATGTCAAAACTCCATGACGTTTAATACAAGAAAAGCAAATGTGGGTCATTTCCCATTAATCCTTGATGAACTGCATACTGTAAGTTCTGGGGCTCTTCTGTTACTTGGGACTCTTCTGTTACCACCTTTTAGAAGCAAATTTATCTCTGTCACTGAGATTTTCAAATTTTTATTAAATGAATCACCAAAAAAATTGAAAAGTTGTGCCACGTTTTAGCATATTATCCAACATAAACACCTAACAACCTAACACTTCAAATACAGTATTTCTGTGACATCCATCACTACAGCACCCAAGCTCTTCCTAAGCAACACAGGCCCCCTCTGCCTTCGTTGGTGCCCCTATTACTGCAGGAGAACTGAAGCATCACATAGTAGCTGGCTCAGCCCTGGCCTGGCTTTGGCTGGGACAGAGTTAATTATGTTCACTGTAGCTAGTGTAGTGCGTTTTGGATTTGGTATGAGAATAGTGTTGATGGCACACTGATGTTTTCGTTGTTAAGTAGGTGCTAAGTGTCATTAAGTAGTGCTTACACTACTCAAGGACTTTTCCAGGTTCCCATGATCTGCCTGGGGCACAAGAAGCTGAGAAGGGAGGGCGCTGATCCCAGCTAAAGAGATATTTCACACCATATGACATCATGCTCAGCACATAGAGCTGGAGGAAGAAGGAGGCAGGGGGGAGCGTTGGGAGTGATGGCGCTTGTCTTCCCAAGTCACCGTTACATGTGATGGAGCCCTGCTTTCCTGGAGATGGCTGAGCACCTGCCTCCCATGGGAAGGACTGAATTAATTCCTTGTTTTGTTTTGCTTGTGCATGTAGCTTTTGCTTTACCTGTTAAACTGTCTTTATCTCACCCCATGATTTTTTTCACTTTTACTCTTCTGATTCTCTTGCCCATCCCGACGGGGAGGAGTGAACGAGTGGCTGTGTGGCACTTGGTTGCTGACTGGGATGGCACAGGACATCCCAAACAGAGCTGGAGGCCAAACTTAGGGCATGAGTTTAGACTGTGGGCAGAAGATGCAACTCTTACACACTACCAATAACAATCCACTAATGCTGCTAGAGTATGCAACAATAGTAAAGGTATCGTGGCACTAGGCTTGATATGCAGGGAATTAACCCACCAGAGACACACGCACCCCACTACATAGGTGCACGGCAAGTTATATGTATTCATACCTAAAACCTGCTGTCCTACTCACAAAAGCACTTCTGCATTCAGTCCTATTTAGAGTGTCCTATTTCCTGTTCAGTCCGATTTCAGTGAAGGCTCAGCTGTGCAACATGCTGACCCTCTTGTCCCCACTTCGTCAAAGCACTGACCTGTGAGGACACAAGTGGTCCTGCGAGCCTTGAGGTCCAGCATTGGCTCAAATGCATTACTGGATTGGAGCCAGCATGTTTAGCATGTGACAGAATCAACTTCTTGGGACTTTTAGACTGTTATGCCTGAGAGCATTTTATTCTATGAATGCTCTTTTATGTTTTGACAAAAATACTATGCTAATAAAGGTATCAGAATTTTGCTTCTATTCATTAATGAAAGTATTCATAGTACATCACGGATCTTTCCACCTTTAATACAGATCAGAGATGAATGAATAAAGGTCTTTTATAGCTACACATATATATGTGTATACTTACATATACATGTACACACACGCTTATATATATGTGGGGACATGTGTATGTGGGTATGGGTTACTGTGTGGAAATCTCAGTAAGTATAAAGCTAGTGAGCCTACGCCACCCTTGCTATTATTGTTTTAAAATCTCTGCTGCAATTGGTATAAAGTGCAAAAATTCCATCCCTGTTGCATCATTACCTGAACCAGTAAGGTGAGAAAGCATGCAACAAAGGCCTAATAACTCACCATATTCCCTGAGCTTGCTGCTATTACAAAATAACTGCACATCTTGTTGTATTTTATTACTCAAATAAAAGCATTGATACTAACATCCTAACCTTTTTAACCTAAAGGACATTTTCTTTGTTGCATTGTAGTGGTCTAAATTGTGTCCAATTATCCCTGCTTACTTAGAAAGACTTAGTAAGGAATTAATAGAAACAATTAGCATAACAACAGAAATATTAACCCATGTAAAAGCGAAAGCCTTGGCTTGCAAGCACCTGTTTGTAGTTTGTATAAAATAACCTTATTGCGTTCTTCCTTCAGCAACCGAGCAGCACAATGCAGGAGATGCTGGCACTTTGCATGGCAATCTGCTGTGATATATCAGTGATGAGCATCTCTAAATAATTATATCAAATATAATTGCACTCCAGAGCAAATAAACTTCTTCCAAGCATTATAATCCAAATGCATCAGACCCAAGTGAATGCATGAATGTACACCTGCAAAAAGGCTCAATGAATGAAGCTGTCCTAGACCATAACTGAAGAAGCTTCATCTGTTTCAAGAAAGGCACTGAGGGAACAGAAATAGTTTCAGTGACAATAGTTATCTGTTTTACTTAGCACTCTCTTGTTCCTCAGCTCCCTGCATCCAAGGTACCCTACAGTCTTCTACTGCCTTCTTGTCCAGACTTCCAAGTGGCCTGAAACACACAGAGGAAACAAGGGGCTCTGTTGTGTCATGCCACTTTGTGGTTTTGGGTCAACTAATCCAAGGTCTGAAACCTTCACTGGGCCAATTCTGCAGGACATGACAATGTGCACCCTTTAGCATGCAGCCTGGTGCTCACCGTGGCTCCTGTGAGACACAAAAAGGGGAATGAAGTCTGATGCTCTGCAGACATATTCAGCAGATGGCCCATGAGGGCAACTCACCCAATACACAGATCATGCCTAGCTCCTCTCATTCTCAAGGGTAGCTGGTAAGTGGTCCACAAGTTCTGTTTCCTATACCCTGCTTCTGGCTACCACTGTAGCTAGGAGCGCACAACCCATTTCTCCATAATCACAGGTTACTTCCAGGAGAAAGGATGACTAGGAAGATAACAGCATTAATTATTCTGATGGCAATTTAGGAAAGGATGGGAATTCCTCAGTAACCTGCATATGAGACAAGCCAATACAACCAGGAAGCACCAGGTCTCAAACCTTATCTGCATAGGCAAGTAGGACCTCCAGTGTGGTGAAGTACGAGTGGCACCATGGAGACACGACGAGGCAATGTGATTTACTCAGTCAGAAAAAACAGGCATTCATTTCTAGTCTGAAACTAGAAACGAGACATCATAAATCTACATGCACAGAGGTTTTGCCTTCATTCCCAAGATCATTGAGAGCAAGTCTGCTACTCCTGCAGTTTTCCATGGAACAAAGATGGAGTAATTAAAAAAAAAGATAATTCTCAGTCTGAAAGTTGCCAAGTGCACACCGAACCCTAGCTCCCTCAGTTCTTCTCTTTGCAATACACAGGGACAGGCTCTTACCCTGCAATTCTTCCTGCCCTCACACAGTCACCCAAGTGCACACACACACTTCCCTACCCAAGTTCAAAATACCTCTCTCACATTAAAGGCACTTTTTTGGCTTATAACTTTCCAGGACTTACCTAAAATGCTTTGCATGTGTCGTGGTTTAGCCCCAGTCAGCAACCACGCACCACGCAGCCACTCGCTCACTCCCCCCGTCGGGATGGGCAAGAGAATCAGAAGAGTAAAAGTGAAAAAAATCATGGGGTGAGATAAAGACAGTTTAATAGGTAAAGCAAAAGCTGCGCGCGGAAGCAAAGCAAGACAAGGAATTCATTCACTGCTTCCCATGGGCAGGCAGGGGCTCAGCCATCTCCAGGACAGCAGGGCTCCGTCACGCGTAATGGTGACTTGGGAAGACAAACGCCATCACTCCGAATGTCCCCCTCTTCCTTCTTCTTCCCCCAGCCGAGCATGACGTCATATGGTATGGAATATCCCATTGGTCAGTTGGGGTCAGCTGTCCTGGCTGTGCACCCGGCAGAGCACGGGGAGCTGAACAAGTCCTTGACCAGTGTAAGCGCTACTTAGCAACAATTAAAACATCTCCACATTATCACCGCTGTTTTCATCACAAATCCAAAACGTAGCCCCGTACTAGCTACTACGAAGAAATTTAACTCTGTCCCAGCTGAAACCAGGACAGCATGTTTCTCAGTTTAAACTTGGAATAATTGATAGCCAAGAGAACTTTGGCTCAGTATCAGCAATATTGCAGATAAGAATTAGCAGAAAGTCTGAACCCAAAATAGATTAAATTGTTTTAATCTAATAAATTAAACTAATCAGACTACTGAGCAGATTTCAACATAAAAAATACAGCATGACAGTGTTTCTGATCTACACCTCATTTGCATTCCTGCTTAGAATCATAGAATCATTGCGGTTGGAAAAGACCTCTAAGATCATCAAGTCCAACCATCAACCCAACACCACTGTGCCTCCTACACCGTGTCCCAAAGTGCCACAAAGTGCGTTTTTCTGAACGCAAAAGCGGGGGTTTTTTTGTGTTTTCGTCTTTACTTGACAAAAGTAAGAGTCATTCTCACCTTGTTTCTTTTATTCACTATTAAATACATGTTTAAACAGAATACTGTTGTCAGACATTGTAAGGTTTCCATAACTACCTATTTCATTATGCAGTAAAAAGTATTTACCCCTATAAACTAAGTTTAAATATGTACATGCACACATATGCACCCAAAGGGAAAAGCTGAATGCCATAGCATAACCATCTACCTTTTCTAAGAAGTGGACCCTGCCCCAATAAAGCTTGATAAAAACTGGTCAAGAAAGGTGGGAAAATTAATAGGAATCAGTTTTTATCAGCTCTCTAGGTGACCCTTCAGCCACAAACATTCTATTCTTCGTGTTTCATTTCAGGAGTGAACAAAATCTGTTGAATATAATTTGGAAGTACTTTGATCAAAGGCTCCCAGCTAGTGCAAAGACAAATAATGTGAGCCAATTATAGGTCCCATTAGAGAATTTAACATCTCATTGCGCATCTCACCACTTTTAATTCTTCCAGTTCTGCAGTTTGTACCCTGGTCAAGTGGCTGCATCCAGAAGCACACAAAATAGTCACAGAGGTAAGTATCTCAGTGCCAGCAAGACTTAAATAAACACCTTGAATTTGAGTTACATCAATTCATTCTGGTGTCCTTTGTGGAAAATTACTATATTTAAGTCACATTTAGATTAGTTATTTAAACTACAATGAAAAAAATTGTGTGTTTATAAGCTATACACAGTCTTCTTTCTTTTTGAGAAATATTTCTGTAGTGCTCTTTCTTGATACTCAATTCATTTATACAGTTATAATCCAAACGTACTTAATTTACAATACTTGTTTGATATCTAAACTATTCAGTACAATAGCAAGTTATAGATGTGCAATTTCATATCTGTAAGATGAAACAAATGTTAGTCACCTAAAAACATCTAATATATAAAAAATATAAAAGCATGATGATGTTATCTTGTTAGTACTATATATATGCAGATATTCTGTAGACATTCCAGCCAAGAATAATAACAGACCCTCAGAAGATGGGAGCAAAAAACCAACAGACTTTAGCCCAAACTGCAAACCAGACTAAACTCATGTGGTGCAGTTCAATCAAATTTACACGACTCCAGAGAATTACTTCCAACGCTTTCTGAAATCACCCCAATGCCTACAAAAGATGCTTTCATATTGTTTCATTTGCTTATGACACCTTTTAATGTATTCTAATTAAACCTGAAGGTAAAAATTCCATAATACAGTAATTTGTCTGGATTCTCTCTTAGCTGGGTGCGAATGAAGCAATGGCAGCAAGGACAGAAATTTGTGCAAAAGTTCCCTCATGTTTTCAAGGCCTGAGCTGCTATGGTTAAATCTAAAATTCAAGTTTCATGACAACCACTCACAGTCACTTTACAGCTGAATCAGTTTGGAAACTACAGTTCACAAGCAATAGAACTACTGACTACTTTCTAATAATCACATTTTGTATTGCACTTCCCAATGCAATCAACAACTGATGGTGATGCACTGAAGAGAAAGGCAAGTTCATCACTTTCAGCTGAAGGGTACTTTACTGGCATGATATCACTCCTAAGCAGAAGGACGAGACACAAGCAGACATCAAAATAAATGGAAAAAGAAAGACAAACCAAAAATCCAAATGAACCTGAAGAGGATGGAAAGGGAAGAAGAACGAGGCCAGGAATCCCTTCTCCACTCCAGACTATGCACTGATGGGTACACTCAAGTGTGGGCTGTGGCTCAATCCTGTAAAATGTCATTGCATTGTTAACAGCTGATGATTTCAGCTGTTTACCACTAAGCTGAGAGCCCTAAGTATCTCCTACATGTCTTTCAAGAGAAAACTCAATAACAATTGTCCACATGGAGTGTGAAATTTGCAATAGAGCTCTGCACTGCTGTTAATAGATCTGCAGTGCTGATCAAAGAGAAGAGTTTTGCCCCCCCAAAAAGAAGGGAAAAAAAATTAACCACTATAAAATCTTGTAAAACGAACAACATAAAAATGAACGTGCAGCCCATAGAAAAAAAAAAAATGCAAAGCATTGAAAACTAACCAAAAGAGACCAGGGACAATATTAGGTTTCATATGAAGGCTGAGTCTTTAAATGAAACAGTCACTGTAGACACAGAACTTAAGACCAGAAATGAAAGTTGCATAAAAAGAAAAGTATATAACACCCCTGCTGGATTTAGCACACTTTGTGAACAGGAGCCTCAATCTTGGGTCACAACTAGCTGAAGAAAGGGTCACATTGACACGTGTTCATATAGTCCCTTGCCCAAGTCTAGTAAAGCCGTAAAGAGGGTTGGTCCCCTCCCAGTGGGCCAAATATGGCTCCAGATGTACACAAGTATTACTAAAGATTAGCTCACTGCAAGAAAATCCTAACTGTACTGCATCTCCTGTGCAGACACAGTTTTCCTGGAACGATCTGGTCATGTTAAGATTGATTTGGTTAGCCTATGTCAGCCTGACAGCAAAAGCAAAAAGTCTGCCATAGAATGTATGTTCTGATCAATGTACTGGGAACTTTTTACTGTAATACCTGAAGGCAGAATCCTGACAGCATACTAAATATTTAAAGACTGCTCTGGAGACTTACATAAACGTGCAAACAAGAAAGGCTTTGAAGGTACCAAAAATAAGCTAGGATGGTTAAAGAGCAGAGTAAGAGAAATGATTAAAGATAACAAGATGCTATTTAAAAGAAAATCTTCAAATAAGGGAAATAGCGAAAATTGGCAACCTAAAGTAAAACTGTATTTAGACAAGTGAAAAATGGTTTTGAAAAGCACCTTCTTACAGACACTAACATCAGTGGCAAAAACTTTTGTTTCATGTCAAAGGGAGGAAACGTGTCAGGGAGATGGTGGGGCCAGTATAGGAGTGAGATGGAAAAGAAGCATTCATGGAAGTCCAGAGGAGAGGAATTAAATTACTTCTTTGTACTGGTGTCCACAAAACAGGCAGCTGTAGGTTTGGGTAAATAAATAAAATGTAAAGTTACGTGATTCTAGGACTGCATTGAATCTACCCAAGAGCGAATTCTAATATGAAATTGCAGAGTGACCTCAAGTGGTAAAAAGTCTATCATCTAAATCAAAATTGGTGCCAAGGGAAGGGAAGATGGCAAATGCAACATTAGTTCACATGAAAGGCTCCAGAGTTGGTCCAGAACGGCAGTAAGACTCAGTCCTGCAGCGGAAATAAGGGTGACTGATTCAGCTGAATCCAAAATAAAGAAGAGCAATAAATCTGCTTTTACGACACTGCAAATTTGAAGATGTGAGACCAAAGACCAAAACCCTTCCCAGTAAAGCAGAGAGCCTAGTGCAGACAGGTACAGAGAGGGAAGGTGATGTGTGAAGAACAGGGAAAGGAAAAGCAAGCAAGGTACCCATGCAAGCATCTCAGGCGCTAGGGTGAGACTCAGAGTCTCTGAAGTGAGAAGTAACCACGTGCCCCGGCTTTTTCCAGGCTGCACCATGAAACACATCCTTTGCTTTCACAAGTCAGCATTGTAGAGAGAGGGGTGGCGATTCACAGTAAGTACCATTTCAGGTATGTTGTATTAATAACGTATCTTGTAGTAGCAGCTCAACATTATGTCTGTGTCCTGCGGAGATTTTTATGCACTCATGTTCAAAGCCAGCGCCAGATACTTTAGGGCTAGTGTACACACCCTCCTCCCAGTCTGGCAAACTTAGCCCAGCAGAAAACCCTCAGTCTTTTCCCCTCCTTTGGCTTCTTCATCTTGCACATTCCATGAAGTCAGGTCCCAGTGGGACAAAAGCATGGAGATGGTTCAGATCCCTTCTCTGCCTTCAAGAAGAGAGAGTTTGTGCTATGGACATTTGCAGTAACTCAGATAGGGCTCAGTCCATCTAACCTAATAGTATCAGTGCTTTTGCATTAATTACATAGAAGCAGCATCATTTGTTAAGCTGGTGTTAACATATGACACCAGCGTATCAGGTCCCCTTTAAAATACATATGAGTAGACAGAGATAAAGGAAAAGAGAGGAAGACAAATCTTGAGAGTGAAAGAGAGGCACTATTAAACACTTCGTACTTATCTTGCTAAGGAAGAGCTTTGTTCCAGGGGGAAAAAAACTCCCTCTTTGAAGCTATCCAAATAGTAAACAGACCATTCTTTAAACAGTGGCGTATCTATAGCAATGCGTACATCAGTGGACTGGCATGAAGAAAGCATTTTTCTCATAGATAAAACAGCAGAAAGGGTCTCCTGCATTGGTGATAATTTCGATCTTCTGTTTTACTTAGATTTTCAGGGCAAATCCAGAAAAAGTCTAATAAGCCCTTAAAGAAAAAATATATCAAGTAGTGTTGAAGTATGTTGATTCATTGCTTCTTGCAACACATTCTTCTCCTCCCAGGATTGAAATAGAAAAGGTTTCAAAGGTTTCTCATCATATTTGTACTGTCTGTTGTAAGGGACATGAGGGTTCTTGTGTATTAACACTGCCTGGACAGATGTTTTGGTGTTACAGCTCCAAAATGAGGATTGCTTCGACAACCAAGCTGATGCACACAAATGCTTGAGCTCTCAGCATGCTATTACACGCCAAGCTGTCAAGTGGCACAAAGGATAAGGGAGAGATTTCATTCCCTGGCCTAAAATGCTTAACTGATTTTCAGAGAGAACTTTTTCTCTCTATGGGGAGCTCTCCTGTACCACTTAACTGTCCTTCAGGCTTGCCCATCCTAGGCATGCCATAGCTGTGAATGCAATAGCAGCATTTTTTGTTGCCATAAACCAGATGCAGCCAGCAGAAGGGGCCTGTGCTTGGCCACTGGCAACCTACTCATGTTTACACGTTAGATTCCTATGGCCACTGTGCCCACACGGCCATTTCATTCTCAAACATAGCACCTGAGATAATCGCCGGTCCTCTCCTGAGATCCAGCATTCAGAGAGAGCGCCGTGGCAAGACCTGTCAACAGGTGATTTCACCTGGACATTTTCAAGAGGGTGTTTTTGCTTAGCTGCTCCTTCTTCCACTTCATAATAAGGTTATAGCTTACTATATAGTTGTAGGTTTACAGCTCCTGTTTTCCGAGCAGAAGAGCACAGATGTCTAACCTTCAGCCTCAACCAGAGCTATGGGAAACATACCCACAAGGCAAGAGAGGAGTTCAATGTCTGCTTTCACTTGTGAGGATTCAAGTCTCCACCACTGCCTTTGTTATTCCACAGGATAGAGGCAAAGGTATATACAAGGCTCAAGGGGGCAGAGAAAGAGTAGCAAGGGGGAACATGACTGCAGTTCCGTACTGGAACTTCTTCTCAAAGATAAGGAGCTCACCAGAGCTCCTTCCCATGAAGAAGTGCAAAGCACTAGTTTTCCTCTCTGCACATATCATAAAAGTTCCTTTCTGCCTTCAGCTGGGTGCAAATAGCAAGTTTTGCTGACGACGCTTCATAATCTGGGGAGACATTCAAAAATATAATCTGAATTACAGAGCAATGCCACACCAGACATGCAAGCTTCTGCAGAGCAGGAAACTGCCACATTAAATGATTTCTTCTAGTTTTGCAATTTAAATGGAGAGATCAGTATTACAGCCTTGGCAAGCAATGAAAGTGAAAATAGACACTGTAAAAAACATCATGATTTCTGCTCCTTGTACAGCAGCCACCCGTTGATAAAGGGTGGCGTGTGTCTCTCTCCTTCACAGGCTCACTAGTAAATAATCATCAATTTACACATTCTAGCACAATACCGCTGCCTACAAATTGCTTCTTCAAAGATTTCCTTTTCCCCTGGAAGCACCACTTCTAAGTGTGTTGAAATTACATCTTATTCTTTTCTTTGAAAGATCTCTCACTGCACAGCCAAATAAAGAGAGATCATTTGCATAATTCTTCTTTTTAAATGACTTCAGGTTGATACAGGTTCTTTAGTGAATTGTTATTCAGCAGGACATGGTAAGATGCAGATAAAGTGCTATAGAAGGTAGAAGTTAACATCCTCAAATCTGATCAAATAACATTTCAGTTTTAAACTGATACTGTAAATCACAAGGAATTACAAAGCTCTAGCTTGATTCAGCTGTTGAAACAGACTTAATATCAAAGCAGCCTTTCATTCAACAAAAGGTTCTGCTCTGAGCCATTCTCAGACTTGTAGCAAGCACAAATTATCATTCTAGCAGGCTCTTGCAGCCACACGGACTATTTCCGAGTGGACCTTATCTCTGACTATATGCATAGAATAATTGCATTTAATGTAATATTATTATACACAATTGCATATATGTTATATGTATAAGTGCAATAATAATAAACTAGTTGCTTCATGAGGTTATTTTCAGCTTCTGATTGCACCAAACATTTTGATAACTTCAGAAACCAAGATGCTCTTACTTCCTTTCAAAACTCTAGAGATCTGTTGTTTTCACTGCAGATGTTGAAAGAAAACTTCCTTAGAGTTTTCCTGAAAATGTGTGCAAAGGCTTGATTCTGAGGATTGAGAGAGCTGAAGGCGCCCAGAACCCCACATTGCAGAGGCCATCTCTTGAAAAAAAAATTACGATTCATGCTCACATGAATATAAAATCTAAATATCACAGTCTGAAAACAAGCATGGTCTTAATCTGATTGCATACCTTGTCCCAAAATTCTCAGAGAAGACACACCTGAAAAATCTGTCAAGGAAAAATGTGCAAGGACCATTGTTTAGTACTGCAAAAGCAGCTTTGAAGTTGGTGCAGTTTGGAGCAACCTTTCACTGTTAATAAAACAGCTGAGGCTACCAAAAAGGTATTTCTTATCTGTACTGTAGCAGCACTTGGACCAGAAAAAAAAAGATTCCCAGCAGTCATTTCCCTCAAACACATACGCATTCACACACACACATATATTCATATTCTGAATAAGGATAAGGATCTGATGGACCACTGCAATGTCATATATTTGCCATGTAAAACATGCAGCCTGAGTGAAAACCTTGCATCTTATACAGTGGGATTTTTGCACTGAGGTTTGAGGTTTGCTAATGTTTGGACCTTTCTCTCTTAACCTCAATATTTTCTGATCTCTGCCTGAAATGGAGCCAATGCACAGCAGGCAGTTCACAGAATCACAGAATCACAGGTTGGAAGGGACCTCAGAGATCATCTAGTCCGGCCTGTCCTGGTGTTATTAAACCTAGAGAATGGGCAGCTGCAGCAGCTAACTATAAATCAGGATGTTTTTCTGGGATAAAAGGAATACTTCTTCACAGACAACATTAGCGGGGTTTGTTTCAGTTCTTGTGTTAAGAGCAGAAGCAGATATGTAAGGGTTTGGCCGTGGAGCCTTGGCTTGTTCCCACAGGATGATGGATGAGTAGGTAACTTTCCTTCAAACTTTGGATAAATCCATGGCTATTTAATTCCCAGGATCAGGTAAGAGGAGGTACATCATGCCCAATAATGCAGGGCTTTCCCTTTGACTCCGTATACTGAAAACACGTGCAAATTTATGAAGGCTTCTGCCTGGGCTGACACAACCTAGAATAAACCCCACAAATTTCTACAGTGTGAGTTCCCGACTGAAGTCAGCAGCTACATCCGTGCTGTCTTTGGGCTGGGTCTTTCACACTCCCAAGAAAATCATAATCCCTTGCCAGCAAACATCTCCTGGGAAAACTTTGACTCTGGGTCCATCACCCGACGTTACACCTGCCCCCCATCCCATTTCTGACCTTCCCTGCTCCTCCTTAATGATCCTATTTACCCAATAAGGAGCAAACTTACCACACAGACTCTCACTGAAAAGTCACAGTGAGTCAAGGAGGTTGCATGGCAGCATCAAGAGTAATAATTAACACTATGAAAACAAAACTTCAACTGCTAATTCCCTCTTAGGAGATTTAACAAATAACATTAGCCTTGAGCATAACTAAGTACATTTTAACACGGTTCTTTACAATAGGGGTTCAATTACCCATAGCTGATTTTTTTTCACTCTAGTCATAAATTTAATACCATACTAATGAGTCAGTGAAGAGTAAACTGATGGGTAGTTTCATTCAGACTAGAGCTGTTAAGAACATTTTCAATTAAACATTCCTTCTTCTGAAAATGCATTTTTGTCACAGTGAAAATGCTTTGCAGTTAAATATTGATTTCAAGGATATTATCAAGAAAAAGGTTTCAAGGATCAGGATGGATTCTCTGAACACCTCAGAGATGAGACAAACAAAACTTAGATCTTTTCAGTTCACAGCTGGTATTTTAATATAGCTCTGTTTTACAAAAATATTTGAAGAACCGTGATTCTTCCAGAAAAAGAAAAGAAAAGAAAAGAAAAGAAAAGAAAAGAAAAGAAAAGAAAAGAAAAGAAAAGAAAAGAAAAGAAAAGAAAAGAAAAGAAAAGAAAAGAAAAGAAAAGAAAAGAAAAGAAAAGAAAAGAAAAGAAAAGAAAAGAAAAGAAAAGAAAAGAAAAGAAAAGAAAAGAAAAGAAAAGAAAAGAAAAGAAAAGAAAAGAAAAGAAAAGAAAAGAAAAGAAAAGAAAAGAAAAGGACTTCCCAAAACTTCTGTGAAAATGGAGTTCTTTATTCCAATCAGTTCTAACACTGACTCCCTACTCTAACTATCTGGGAAATAAATACCGTCATTGTAAATGAATTTTTGCAGATTATTTTTGCATTCCCACTAAACTGCTGGCCATCTGATTGTAAAGAAAAAAAGCAGCAAATGCTATGTGATGACCTGGCTGAATGATTAAATTGTATTAATTGCATCTGGTAAATGGACTATGCTGTTTATAGACAAATGTTGATTTACTTTTGTTTCTTCATCAATAGTTTTGATCTTGTATTGATAACGTAGCTGAAGTTATATTCCTCCTCTATTAGAATGAAATACTGCTGTGTTTAATAGTTTGCTTTGAACCTGAAAAAAATTTCAGGCAATTCAAGGAAAAGTTGGCTTAGAAACACTCAGTCTAAACGGCCAGTAAGATGGGAAAATAGTAGCAGCAAAGAAGTTAGGAGAAAACAAAAACCTTAAAAAGTACTGGGGAATTAAAAATCAGTGTGCATATGGAGATCAACCTAAATATTTAGAAGACAATTACAGCTAAGCTTCTAAAAGTAGATGAAACTTTGATCCAAACTCTGAAATGTGTCAGCTGCTAAATTCCAAGTAAAATTCTTGGTTTCTATCAGGAAAATATATAAATAAATGGTCCAAGTATCACTGTTAATCTCAGTATGGCTGTGTAGATCCTCAGAAGTTCTTATCTCCATCAGACATTAAATGTGGACTCAGGATTCTCGATCTAGGCAACAGTATGATTTCTTTAATTACACAGGATCTTACACTGATCTCAGAAAACTCAACATTAAACATTACCTCACTGACTCTGCTTCTGGCAAAAATGGTTTTGCATTTTTTAGTTCAGTTGAGCATCATGATGCATTCTTGTAGAAATCAGACAAATAAACATTCAGAAGACAGCTACACTGTTACGCAGAAGACTCTAGTTTATAATGCTGGCCAGTTACTAGAAGTGCCCCCCTGCAGTTAAGAACCTGACCCAGCGCTAACTGCACTCAGAGGTTTTCAGAGATTCCTATATGCTTTGGACCAGAAAAACACATTGCTACAGAGCATCTCTCTCTCACACAAGCAATTCAATGTAAAGATTCTACATGCCTGAAAATCTGCATCTGGGTCCCTGGGATGCACAGTGTTGCCCTCTGCCTCCTCCATGACCTCCAGCCTTTTCAGAGCACTGAGCAGAGAAGGCTCAAAGGTTTTTTTATGCAGCTTTTTCCTACGACAGCTGTTGGGAGAGAAAGGTAAACTATCGACTAGATGCCAAGCCTGCCTCCTCTGAAATCGGTCTGATACAACCCTACACATCAGGAAAATGAGAATAAGACTGTATTTTGCCCCAGCATGAGACTCAGTGATGCAACTGGATTTCTTTCCCTGTTTTAGAGCTTCATTTTATGCCAAGTTAAAGACAGACATCACCTACAGTTTTTGACCAATTTCCTTCCTCCTCTTTTCTGGAATTAATAATCACATAACATTAAAATGATTAAATCACAGAAAAACATTGAAACCAAACAGTTTCTGAGTAAACCAGAGCCTTGTTTTGGGATCATCTTCTTCCTTCTGCTTTTCTCCAGCCAGTCCTGACTGCGTGCTTGTTCTCAAGACATTCCCAAGTGGCAGTTGAAAGACATTTCAGAAACATTTCTGAAACCTCCTCCTCTTAGCAGAATCTTTAAGCCAATTCATTAAAAAAAAACCACTTCATATGAGCCTGCAAACAAGATCTCCTTCCCCTGCCAATGAGGCAGGAAAAAGTAAAAGATGATGAATAAAATAAATGAAAGGGGTCAGAGCGTAGGGGAGTTCCCTGTAAAAAGTTTTTTAAAAAATAAAAAAGGAATTGGAGGCTGCAGTGCAGGGAAAGTGTTTTTTATAGCAAACAGCAAGATACAAAGAAAATTGGCCAGGTGAAAGCATATGATTGTGTTACAGTGAACCCTAGCTAAATGAATATCTGACACTAAATAAATCTTTTAATAAAATTACTGCACTCTAGTACCCTACACACTCTGCATATGTAATAAAACTCTTTAAAATGAATAGCTGATAAGGAAATGAACCTGTTCAGGGAATGAATAAACACACTTCCACATATACACACAGAAATACCAAATGGTGAAACATACTCATAGTGATTATCAGACTGTTAAAATAATAACCCTGTGAAACAAATAAATCTGCCCCACAGCAAATTATGTCTCTGCTGTACTTATGGTGAAACCTTCTACAAACACCTGATAAAGGAATAAACCTGTTAAAGGAATAAATTGACTGTACAGTAAGGTTATCCGCAGATTTACACTGGACTGCAGTGATAAACCTTCTTTTTCATTAGTCCAATAGATCATGGGATATACAGTACTTACAAATGTTTCAGCATTAAATATAAGCTCAAGTGCTCTGCTGTACGTATGCATTTGAGGGCAGGGGGTCAATAAATAGACCGAATGTTGCTTCACAAAATATCTGTCAGTGTGCATTAGCAGAATACCTGATCAAGAGATGAGCTGGCTGTAAAACATCCCCTGCACACCCAAACTTCCAAACCATATAAGTTAACAGCAGCCTGGGGTTCAGCAGGTCTCAAAATGACACAAGTTAGTTAAACACTTCACCCCATGCACCCAGGATTAAAAAAAAAATTAAATGCAGTGAGGCCACAATACATTTCTGCTGGTGGGTTTTAACTTTTCTAGGTATGCCCTACCTAAAAACTTGCCAGACCTAATGCCAGAGACCTGTGTCAGGCTCTGAACCATCAAAGTGTCAGAGATGCAGGTAGCAAAGGCTACAGAAGAGCTACAAGCTGTCCCCACAGCCGTGGCTCACAACACATCCTTGCATTGCTCCTACACAGTAAAAGGGATAAGAGGAGTCAGGATCAGGCTCCTGCCCCATCTTGCAGAGGAATGACAGCTGTTTATTATTGGTGATGCTGAGCTCAGGCCATAGCCAGAATGGAAAGGGCAATGCCTTATAGCAGGTAGACCCTCATTTTCTGGCTGCCTAAAGCTTCTAGGATATTATAGACTATATAGTCTTATAAAGTATTTCTCCTGGAGTACACCAGCAGGAGCACCCACTAGAGGACTGCCAGCCCCTTAGGCAAGCAGATTTTGGCCAAGGGTAGGAAATACCATGGGACTAATTGACTTTTTGAGGCTGTGAATGGAGAGTTGGTAGGGGAAAAGAAAATACTGTAAAAAGCTCTAGCGAGATCAAACATATTTGTATAAGCCACGTAAATAGGTTTAATAAATTTTATACCCCACAAAAATATTAAAAGCTACTCATGTTCAAATTCCTAGGGAGCCCAGGCAAATGAGCCTCCAGACTCCTTGTTATGTCAGTTGACTCAGCTCAACCCCAGAGCTAAAGGAGGTGAAGGAAACAGAAAAGGAGAAAACTTCTGTAGTCTTGCCAGTGTTCCAGAAAAGGGGAGGGATGAGCAAGTAATGTGGAGAACAACTAAGATGAAATGTGATGTTGAAATGAATAAGTAAGTTCATTATATTCTACAACATGATAAGACTTTGCAGGCCTGATTACAACATTAAGGGACGGTGCTGCAATATTATAAATTACAGGGTGAAGCACTCCTGTTTCTGTCTCTATATTTCTAAGGTGGGAGAAGTTAATTATTTTTATGGGTCTAGATATTGCAAGGATGAGGATCTCAGAATATCTTGTCATCAAGTCTAAAGACAGCAGTAGAGAAGAGGTGGAGGGGAAGGGGGGAAACCACCCCGTTTAAAGAAAATTATTATAAAAATACTAAAAATGATATATAGATTTTTTGACCTACATCCATCATTTTTACATGCCTAGGTACTTCATGTCTTGTCTCCATAAACCATCACTCTGTTATTTTTCATGAGGCTGAGAGTAAATGGCCAAAGCTTAAGACCAGGAAGCAAAATAAATAAATAAATAATTGTATAAATAAAATCAACATGAGCGAAAAGGTTAATGGGAATTTGTATGATTTTATTATTATTAAGGAACACAGGGAGAAGAACAGCATTTCTAGCACTCTAAGTGGCCTGTGGTACAATCAGTAACCCTGAAGTATATTCAGCAATCTTTTTTTTTTTTTTTTCAATTGCCCACCACAGCCTATATTACAAATACATAAATCATAATGTTTCAACAAAAGCAAAATTTAATTTTCTCCTTTCAGCTGTTATCTGGGCCGGGTGGTATATGGCAGGCTGCGGCCGAGTCATTTATTACACTTGCTGAATGGATAATGGCAGGGAGAGTCTATTATACCCAGCTTTGTTAGGGCTTTGAATGTGCTACTGAAACCTGTGGCAGTCTAAATCTCTTTACATCTGTAATAGATACACAGCACTCTATTATTTCATGCCAGAGCAAAATTAAATAGTTGTGTGTAGGGGGAGGGGGAGGGAGGAGGGCTGGGGGGGAGCGGAGGGGCTCTGGGGATGGCGCAGGGCATTTTGCTGAAAACGCTTTAGAAGCAGCAGTGGCCCCAGGACTCGTGATCATCTCACAGGCCCATTTTTGTTTTGCTTTTGAAGATGCCTGTCTTAACAGGCAATGCCTCTGTGCTGGGCTCATGAAATGTGATGCACGGCCCCTTCCCCACCCAGGGTGATATTTTGCAGAATTGCAGGACAACGACAACCCTTATGTGCGCAGCCTTGGTGCAGCATGAAAAATCTGCACTCATCCCCACGTTCCTCCCTCCCTGGAGGGTATTCTGCTCGTGCCCTTGGGGGCCGGTGTGTGGGCACCACCTGCATTACCAGCTTTAATGCAGGCATCACACACGGGGAAGGGGATGTGGAGGGAGCTTGCACCTGATGCAGATGGCCACAGAGCAGTGCCCCCGGACTCTGGGATGCAAAAGGGTCTCCTTCTCTTTACTACAAGCAACCACTGGCTCGGGCAAGCGCCTCCATCCCCTGCCAAGGCTGTGCCCCCAGACTGCCCAGGGCCAGCAGGCAACCTTACACCTCTATTGCTAACTCCCTCACTAACTGCTTGTCCAGCAGCCTGCCATCCTGCCATCCCCCCAGCCCAGGAAGGGCCAGAACAAGACCGAGTGCAACAGCACCCAATGTGCTCAGATGATCAGAATAAAAATATTTTGCGGCTATTTTTGACAATGGGAAACCCCAGATTTCTAGAAAAATCGTGATTATTGGGAAAAATGGAGTTCTGGTCTTGAAGGGTTTGTTACTGGTGATTTTTATGGTCATCTGCACCAAGGGACATGACATAGGTACAAATCAAGGGCAACGCTCCCTCCTCTGGCCACAAATTTGTATTTGCTTTGGGTAAAAGTCCAGCCTGTAAAGCAGCCCCCAGGCAGAGGTAAGGGGGCAGGAGAGGAGCACGCTGGCTTCCTAGCAGCACAAGCGCACAAAGCCAGGAGGTTACAGAAGCTCTCAAGCTCACTGACCTCTAACATGAGATTTGCCCTGGCTGCCCAGCTCAGGCAGAGGCAGTTATAAACAAGAAGGACAGTTTCTTCAGAGCACAAAGGTGTTTGGTTGGTTGTTGAACCTGCTGGCTTCTTGACAACTGAAACTATTAGATAATGGAGGGCAGACAGCAAGGCCTTCTGTGACAGCATCAGTAATATCCTTTTAAGGGTGTTTGTGGCAACATCACTTTTTACACCATTCTTGTTTTGTTCCAGCACATACTGAACATGGTTTTTATACACACTTAGCAGAGACTTGATCGTATCCTTCCCAGGGTGCTTCCAACCAACCAACTATGAACAGAAAGACGAGGGACCCAACTGGGGCTCCAGCAGCCTCCATGACACAGCTGGTTGGGACTTCGGGAAATGCAACCCCCTGGTTGAATTTGAGGTAACACTGGGATACCACAGGGTACCTCAGCTGTCCAATAAGACTTAGGACACGTGGAGAAGACGCACATGACAGACTGGCTTAGTGTATATGGTTGTGTTTCCCTCTGGTGGCTGGGATCAGTGGCTATGGAAATCCCTTGCAGACCTCTCCAAGATCTTCTTCAACTTACGTGGTAGAGATCCGTGTCACAAACATGGTATCTGTACACATGAAGTGGTTTTCATTAAATGGGTATATCTCCAAGACACAGGACTGCAGCCCTTCAAAGATGCTAAAGCATGGGACTCTCAACAAAAATCACACAAAAATCAGCTTCTCAGGAGCTATTTTCTAGGAAAGGAGCAAACGACAGGGGTGCCTTGAAGCAAACAAAACTGGCCAGGCCTCTGTCGCCCTGCACAGCATCAATGGGTTAACGCAGCAATGCCTTTTACAGTGCTCTGCACAAGAGACCAGATGACAAGTAAATCAGAGACAGAATAACAAGTTTCACTGCAGTTAGCCCCAATCTTATTATTCCCCCAATAAAAAAAAAGAGTTCATCCTTTAGCTCCCCTTAACTATTATCAAGCAAGAATTCTCTTGCTGCCTTACTTGTAATAACATTGTCCTCCTCTCAGATAACAAGAGGAGACTTACCCCATCCTACTACCTGCTAAATCTTCTACCAATCTCAAGCAAGAGGATTAAAACTGCTACTGGGTGAGGCTGCAGTTGCTCTGTGCCTGCTCGGTTTTTAAAGCTGTCTTATCTATGCTCAAAGAAGTAAAGGCTCTTCCCTCAATGTGTTGCTTTGTTATCGTGTGGCTCTTTCGCCATCACGCTTCCAAGGCAGATTGATTCAATCTGCAGATAGCAATGCCCCACTCCCTGGAGGAGTTAAAAGCCCCACAACTCCAAACGTGCCAGCAGAGCGGTTTATTCTTTTATCATTATAAGGGTTCACACAGGGGAGGAAGTTGTTCAGTGCTTTTTCTTTTGGAAATGGAGCTGGGGAGGGGCTTGTATTTCCTCATTTTCAGGGAAAATCTGTTGACTGACTGTTGGCCAGCGAGTCGCGTTCGTTTCCTTGCTCTGAAGTGTACGCCCTTTCGACGGGTTAAAACCCACTTATTTATATTGCTTGGCATTAACAAGACTTGCACCTATATACACATCACCCTCCAGGAAAACAGAGACACAAATTCTCCCCTTCAGTTGAGTTTGTTTGCATGGAAGAGCTGGGATCACTCCAAAGTCCCTGGAAAGTTTTCAGACCAGCCCCGCAGGGTGCACTGATGAGCTACAGCGAGGAGGTGAGAGCAGGCATGTTTGCCCCTTGGATTTTTCCTTCCCTTTCTATAACTGCCACACATCTCCAGCACAGACGACTGTCTGTCCCCATGTTCCCATGACTAGCAAGTCAACATTTTGGATCTTGCACACACAGCATCACTAAGCATAGACCAGCAATACCTTACCTTCCACCTAAAACCATATTTTTATCCTCCCAGCTGCAAAGCAGCAGTTGCATTGAAACATATGGCCTTCTTAGTGACACTGGTGCTCTCCTGAGGTACCAGAGCCCAGCCCTGAGTTGGAATAACCTTTGGGAGAGATGTGCAGCATCTTTTGAGTTTTCCAGGGGCAAGCACATAAGCACAGTTTGAATAATAAACGATGAGGTTGGCAGTGCATGTTACGTCAGACTGAAATGGAGGATTAGTTCTAACCTGAGTTCAACATTTGAAAAAGTCCTTTTGCAGCAGATACTTTGTGAATTTCACCATTTTTGTGTTTTTATTTGTGAAAGACCTGAAGGATAAGTAGCACCACCAGGTATGAAAACAAACTGCTCTTATTGATAAGTTTATGGACACGGAGTACCCCTACAAGTCAACCCACACGTTCATGGTGATATGTCTGATCCTGAGACTGCTGGGCACCTAATCAGGGTTTTATGAATGTGTTCTTATGCTGCCAGAAAGGTGAAATAACTCGGATCTGGACACCTCCTGCCTTGCTAGATGAAACCAAGGATGCAACTCCTTCTTCAGCACTCTGGGACTACAAATGAGTCCTGGTGCTTCACACAACAATGCAGCCAGGCAGAGGAAGATAATCTGCCAGAGCATCACAGTTACATCCCTTTGCAAACTCCTCCTTTAGGACAATCTAGTATTAACCTTCTAAGTATTTTTGTCATCTTTAAAAGCGTTCAGTGTTTCTGAACCTTCTTAAATTGGTGCCAATGACATCCTATAGCAATGAGCATCAAAAACCAACTGTCCCTTGTGTGATAACTAACTTCCTTTTCACTGAACATCACCTCATTCCCGTTCTCATCATCCCATCTCATCACTTCATTCTCATCTCTCTTATTCAGAATAAGAATAACCCAGCATGTTTCCCCTACATGTTATATCCTTTTCCCTGTTCTCTTCTTATTCATGTCTTCTCTGGTACAAATTACCTGAATTTTCATGTATAAAAGGTGTACCAGATCCCAAATAATTTCCATTAACCTTTTTTGAACTTCTTATTGCACTTCAAAACTTTGTTAAGGATAACCAGAACTCAACAATATATACATGTATCATATATGCCCATTTTATACACAAAACTGAAACGAACTGATGTGTCTGTTGACAGCAAAAGACTAAGAAGGAATGGGCACCTTGGTTAACCAGCTTTCCACATCACTTGATACCCTTCCAGGGAAGATTCCTGGTATAATGAGAAGCCATCACTGAAACTGCTGTGGTAATCAAGCTTCTGAACTAGCTGAGGACCCAGTATCTCAAAAAATAAAGACATTTGAGCAGAGCTTCAGTAATTCTGCACGGACATAATGGAAACACCAGTCAGAGCTGGGGCATCTCTGTAAGCAGATCTCCTATTAAAGGTCTAGGCAATGGTTTTAAATTAAAAGAGAGATTCAGACTAGATATAAGGAAGAAATCTTCTACAATGAGGGTGGCGAAACACTGGAGCAGGTCGTCCAGAGAGGTGGTCAATGCCCCATCCCTGGAAACCTTCAAGGTCAGGTTGGACAGGGCTCTGAGAAACCTGATCTAGCTGAAGATGTCCCTTCTCACTGCAGGGCGGTTGGACTAGGTGGCCTCTAAAGGTCCCTTCCAACCCAAACCATTCTGTGATTCTATGATAGGTCAGCTCCTTAAGCTTGCAGGGATTTTCTCTCGCTATTCTAGAATGTCATACAAAAATGCAATAGTCACATTCCTAATAGTAAGATTACCCAAAAGAATCTAAAGCTGGTGGCCATCAAGTTCATCTGAAATTCAGTGGAAACTGAGGACCTGCCTCACTGCAGCCTCTTTGAAAACCGCATCCTGAAACATTGAACACATCTCATCTGTACCTCATGGCATGCTGCATTAAAACTAGGTTTTATTTGGCACTACACCAACAGCCCCTGTCTCAGAGAAGGTTGCATTCCCTCTGTTCTCAGCAATGCACAGGCACTTGGAAAATAGTAGTAGTAGCAGTAGCACTAGTAGTAGTAGTAGTAGTAGTAGTAATAATGATTATGTTCTTGCACTTTATAATCTAAACCAACAAGAAAGACAAAACATAACAGAAAACACACACACATATGCATAATCTTGTACAGAGTTCAACTGATACAAAACAGATTACCATCCAAGCTAGAAACTGAACCTCAGCTCATAATTTCAACAGGAAACACACAAATCTGGAGCTCTGTTCCTTGTATTTCATTTCCCTCAGTGAGAATACAAAGCAAATTTTTTTAAATGTGAACTTTAAAAGAAATATGATCATACTGACAACAGACAAAAATGATTTTTGAATGCATGCCGTGGCAAAGATAAAAACAGACACATAAACTTCTAAAAGAAAAGCTGTTGGTGTTAACTATGGTTGGAGTAGTGATCTAGCAATCAGAGCCACTTGCCTCTTCTGTTTGCAAGGCTTACGTGGGTCCCATAGGAGCTTCCATTTAAATAGGGGAGGGATTTCATCTCTAAACAACAAGGCTAGTGTCAGATGTAGCTGACACACAAGGGGTAAAGGTTATAATTTCATGAGGCATGAATGTTTTTTTTAATTTCAACCAATTAAATTAAACTCTCAGTCTGAGGCCCATAGTGCACGGTTCCTGAAATGACCGTTTACCATACACATCAGGTACTCAAGAGGTTTCCTTTTCTGTGTTATTTCTTCAGCCCAATGACTAGATGAAAAGAAATCACTGAAGCGTGAGCTCTATAACAATATAAAATAAAATCAGAGATGAAGGTTTCCTAGGGATATTTTTTTAATGCTTAGTTAATTTCAAAGCTACATGCTCAAACCCTTGTTTTCTGTTGAGTCCCATTAGACTATAAGAAAAGAATTTATTATGTAGATTTGTAATTAGTTCTCTGTAGGGGAAATTAAGCAGTTTACAGTACCTAGGGTTAAGTGAACAGCCTGCTTAAGAATTCTTCTCAGCTATAGCTAAAGAATCATGCTTACATCTTTTGCAGCATAAATAAAATGGCCAAACAAGAAATTTGCAATATTTGTGAGATTCACAGGAAGTTTGGGACCCAAGTTCCCCCTCCTCCCTGCCACACCAAGGATTTGAAAAGTCGCGTAGAGTTTCAGGACTCCAACAGTAAAGCTTAAAGACACCTCTCCAATTGCTCTGTCAGCTACAGACCCTGGTTTCATGAATACATGTCTACAAGGAGACATTTCCATTTTTGCAGCTTTCCCATGAGGCTCTACCCACTTACTACTAACGGCAAATATTAATGCAAAGTTATTGACCCAAATCACAAGATATTTGTATTGCAGCTCTTCCATGCATTTCAACACCAAAAACCTTCTGATTCATGGGCAAGGCCAATTTTTTACCAGCGAAGAGCAGGAGGAGAAATAAAACAAGTAATTCCTTGCATTAACATTTTCTTCTAGACAAGTTCACCACATTTCCTATAACACTACATTTAAAATATCAGCATGGGAAGACTACAGCTGAGAAAATCATCATATGCCAAGTGCTTTTGGCACCACAAAACAATGAGACACATAATACTTGAACAGCGTAGAGTCTCAACAACACCCTGCGGCTCAATAAACAAGAAACCAGAGAATATTCCTATTTCTCTTGCAAGGTTGTCTCATGGGCATGAGCACGTATTTTGACTTATCATGAATCCTGTTTTACAGACAGAGAAACTGAGGTGATAACTTTCTTTTGAAATGCAGAGTCATAAAAGAGGTATCTGTATTAGTACTACAAATGTTAACACTGAAGGAACAACACATGTTTTTTCCTAGTTAAAGAACATGTTGTATTAAATGGATATCAGCCAGTGGTACTGATAGTTGTTCCCCTAATCTTACATACTCACTGCTATAGAAATCATTCAAAACACAGACCATACAGAATATGTCCAAATATTTAGAATATATCTAAAGCTGGCATTTCATTTTTATGCCCTACATTTTCAAGAGAAAAATCATCCTTATTAGCCTATCAAGAAACTCTAAAGTTCTGGGAGTTCTGAGATAGGAAAACTACTGATAATATGAAAGTTCTAGGACTTCTAAGATAAATTCTTATGAATTACCTATTGATCACATTATTATTTTTTCCTCCGCTTTCTGAGGCAAGCCCTACAAGGCTCTGTGCAATCACATGCTAGGAGCTGCATAAATATACAGTAAATCACAGGTTCTGGCCTCTCCCAGAACTGCATGAGTGAAATTTCAGTGTTTGATTTAGCAAACAAAGATAAGTTTTGCTTGGGATAAAAGGGAATCCTTCCTGTTGGGAACAATGTAAATATGAAGCAAAATTCTATGGAAATTTGCAACCAAGAATATGCAGTTAAAAATCAAGTAAGTTATTTTTCAATAAACTGTGTTTTGGTTCCACTTTAACAGCAGACAACAGAATTTGGGATTGTACTAAGCAGTCCCTGTTGGGCCTTAAATATGGAAAGATAACCAGGGAGCAAACATATCTTTTCTCACCCCAAAACAGCTGCATATCTTCAGTCCCACTTTAATTTCACCTTCTCAAAGTATTTGCATTACAGCAAAAAGGATCACAGGAGGGAAATACGGGCAAGAGCGGGTAATGGAATATAAAGACTTTCACCTCTGGGTCATCAATTAAAATCCAGTCCCAATTGGTAGTGACTAAACATCATTACCCTCTGATAGCCATTCAATTGTATCCTTGAAATGGCATTTTGACTCTCCAAGCACTGCAAAAGCCCCTCATGGGGCTCACATAAGCTGGCCTACACACTGGTGATTTTAGAAAAGGCCCCAGGGAGCTGAGACCATGTGGACAACAAAGATCCTGCTGGGGTTCAACAGTATGCTCTTAAACTTCTTCCCCAGCTCCCCTCACCATGAACACTGATTAATTATCTTGCTATGTACTGTTCTTCCCAGCCCTAACGTATGCAGTCCTCTGCCTTGGCCTTCCTCAGGAGGACTGGAGGGACCCGGCCAAATGCAGAGTGCATAAATCAGATGCTGGTATGAGAATTTCTCTTTTTCGCTCCTCTGATGATTCTTGAACAGAACTGGAGATTTGGGGACTGAAGTTACTTTAGCCCTCTCCATGACCCCTCAGTTTTGCATGAGAGCCATCCTGGTATCTGGTACAGCTTAGAGTCACCTCCCTGCAAAGTACTTAAGATAGCACTAAGGCAATGGTGATTGCTATTGGACTAATAGTACTTACCTGCAGGTGAAGAGCTGGTCAGATAAGCTGCTGGTTCCAGGTAGGTACAGACACTGGTTTCCAGATGTGGAACAGCAGGCAGATGAGGTCTTGCAGAACATCTGCAGTGGTTTTGGGTGCTGCACTTCAGGTGTTTACAGCTACCACTTCAGCTCAGCCACTACATGATGGCTCCTCAAATGTTTCAGAACAAAAACAGCTTCAACCATCACCAAGCCTGCAAAAATGGGATAATTTTTAAATCTCATTTCATAAACTGATGTGGAGAACAGCTAAAAATGGGTCTTATAACATAAATGCTCCTGTAGCTAAAATTCTCCATACAGGCAATCAGTGTGCCCAGCCAGAGGGGAGGGGTAAGAGACAGTCTAACTTACACCAATGTAGATTCCCTCTAGATTCCCCTCTTTAACTGGCCTGACCTTTTCTAAAAGGGTTACATCTCATACAGACCTCAGCTATTACCCCCTGAACACTATTTTCTTTGCTCTGGAAGCCTCACTGAAATAATCCCACGACAAACCTTGTTTTGTAAGCCACCCGCAAGCAGGACTGGGCCACTTACAAGTTTCTGCCAAGAGTGAACAGGGAAGTCATATCCCTCTAGCCTATATTATTTCTTCTAATAGATTCACAATCTGGGAAGGAGCCAGAGATCCTAAACAAAGATAAGGTGTAAAGAGGTGGACAAGACATTACAGAAATAAAATCCGTATCAGGGCAATAATGGTCATAAAGCAATAAAGTGGATGTATAATAGTTCCTGGACTTTTAATTTGTGACTAATTTGTTGCACAATGAGGTTGCAATTTTCTAATTGTGATTGCCATTTTAATTTTACTCATGGCTGTGCAACTAACAATGTATAGTCTAGTAATTAAAATTAATTGTACCTTCACCTGCATATTTCTATTAGGCTGTTAAATTTAGTCGGTAGGCTCAATGATTTTGTTCTTTGAGAGATGCTGAATTCATTTCAGCAAGCCCAATTATGTTACACTCTGTAATTCCTGTATGAAAAACAAGCATTTCACTTTGATATGAAGAGTTGCTACAACCCCATTTTTAAAATTGCCTATTCAACACCAAAATATAGGCTGACTGGAGATACATGTAAGTGGGGTTTTTTTTCTTCTTTTTAAAAATAGCCTGCTTGTGGGACACCTCTTACAAAACTAGCAATTACAGCCCCTAGGAATAAATCCAATGAAAACACAACTAGATAGTCACCATCCAATTAATTTCATGAACAATTAACAGATGTCTCCCTAACCACACACACATGGTTTAATTTCAATCAGAATTTTATGACAAGCTGTACCATGCATATTTGAAGCAACAGGAACACAGTGACAGAATAGATGGTTTCAATGCACAAGCAAAACTATGAAAACCCATGCAGTCACGCAGACTGTTTACAGTCATGCACCAAATGTCCACACTTTGAAGCTTGTGTATGAATTTTTCTCCAGAAAAGGGTAGTACTCATTTTTACACAGTAGCATAGTTCAGGGTAAATGCAGGAATAACATCAAAAAATGCTGTAGTTAATTTATTATCAGTAGTAATATGTTTCAAAGTGACACATGTTCTTGTCCAGATCACGGCAGCAGCAAACCAATGCAATTCCACTTAAACTCTGCAGTGTTGTATAGATTTACCCTTGGGGCCCTGAGAGAGGTGCATTTGATCCATCTTCCTTGAAGGCTCTCAAATATCTTAGAATAAAAACAAAATCTGGACCAAACCTTCAAACTTCAGATTACAAAATCAAGACTTTCCAAATACTGAAGACAAAAGAGCTGCTGATCACCAGCTATTACCATTTATCACTCTGTAGTGCTAGACTGCGACTGTCAAGACCATGGTCATACTGTAACAGACTTGGCATACTTGCCATCAAAGAAGCTCCCTGGTGAAAGAGTTTGCAATCTTACTGTAGGAGGACATCTATTCTACAGACTGTGGGGCAATGGGAAGAGATCACAACTAGTATAAAATATTCTGGTTTTTAACATCAGTGGCACAGAGTGGTGCCACATAGGTCTGTGCAGGTTAACTTAACCCTTTTATTATGGCTGAGCTATCCTGGCTTTCAAGTAACAAAAGACTACTTGGTGTAGACATGCTCTAAGATCTAAATAAATGTCTGCTCATCAATCATATCAAAGGCCGAACAGATTCAGGATGTTGAAGTCTGTTTTACGTGGTGTGAACTTCAGAGTCAAGGCTCTAAAAAATCAGGACAGCAGATAGGAGAAATAAATCCACTGTTATCTTAATATTACCATCTGGAAGACAAGGTGGAGCAGTTATATTGCAACCAGAAGGTCCGCACGGGTCAGAAGAAAAACTAAAACTACAAAGTTAGCACTAAGCTGCAAAACCTCCTTCCTGTATGCAGAGAATCAATGCAGGATTAGACATCTGACTTCTCTAATAATGAACATCCCTATTTACAGGCAAACAATCTTGGCATTTTGGCCCTTTTTGGTTGTTTCTTAGTCAACAGATGAATACAATTCTCTTTTTGTAAGTTATGGCACAAGGGATGTTTACAGAAAAGTTGTCTGCAAACCTTTACTCCATGAGAACATGACAAAGAAAAGGGAAGTGTGAGGCTGTCAACCTTCAATCTATTTTCTGTATCACTAATTAATAACATGAAACACATATAGTCATGCAATTTGATAAAATACTTACTGAAAGTTGCCTTACCAAGAGAGTTATGTGAACCACAACAAAAGCAGAGGTAATTCTAAAAAAACCCACAAACTTTGTTAATGTGGAATTGAACTGAAATTGATTAGGATCAAGAAGCAATAAATACCTCTAAAAATTCATGCAGGCAAATAATTAATTAAATTAAACAGATTTTAAAGTCAGGAAATACTGAACTCGGAATCCAGAGTTAAAATGAGCGCTGCTCTTGCACTCCTTTCCTGGTAAACCTCCTTTACCCTGCCTAGACAGCACACAGCTCCACCATCTCCCCACTTATCCACCCCTGTATTACTTGCTATAACCAAAGCAGAAAGTTCATGGTCTTAGGGAAAAGAGTTTTGCAGTAAATAGAGCTCTGCTGTTGGCACACAGATTGTGCCATTTCCTTCTCTCCTGCTGCTTTTAAAATAGAGCCTATGGCACTGTCTCATGCCACACACACAATAGAAGGATGAATCATAGAACCATAGAACCATAGAACTGTTTAGGTTGGAAAAAAACCCATTAACCTCGCACTGACAAGTCCACCACTAAACCATTTCCCTAAGCACCATGTCTTTTAAAGACCTCCAGGGATGGTGACTCAACCCCTTCCCCAAGCAGCCTGTTCCAGGGCTTAACTGTAGTTTCACTGAAGAAATTTTTCCTAATATCCAATCTAAACTTCCCCTGGTGCAGCTTGAGGCCATTTCCTCTCGTCCTATCGCTTATTACTTGGGAGAAGAGCCCAACACCCACCTCACTACAACCTCCTTTCAGGTGGTTGTACAGACCAATAAGGTCTCCCCTCAGCCTCCTTTACTCCAGGCTAAACCACCCCAGTTCCCTCAACCTCTCCTCAGAAGACCTGCTCTCCAGACCCTTCACCACTTTCATTGCCCTTCTCTGGACACGCTCCAGCACCTCAATGTCTTTCTTGCAGTGAAGGACCCAAAACCAAATGCAGTTTTCAAGGTGCGGCCTCACCAGTGCCGAGCACAGGGGCACGATCACTGCCCTACTCCTGCTGCCCACACTATTCCTGATACAAGCCGGGATGCAGTTGGCCTTCTTGGCCACCTGGGAACGCTGCTGGCTCACGTTCAGCTGGCTGTTGACGAACACCCCCAGGGCCTTCTCCGCTGGGCAGCTCTCCAGCCACTCTTCCTCAAGCCGGTAGCGTTACATGGGGTTGTTGTGACCAAAGTGCAGGACCCGGCACTTGGTCTTGTTAAACCTCACACAGTTGGCCTCGGCCCATCGATCCAGCCTGTCCAGATCTCTCTGTAGAGGCTTCCTACCCTCAAGCAGTTCAACACTCCTGCCCAACTTGGTGTCATCTGCAAACTTACTGAGGGTGCACTCGATTCCCTCATCCAGATGGTTGATAAAGTCACTAAGACTGGCCCCAACACTGAGTCCTGGGGAGCAACATTAACTCTTTTCACCACCACTCTTTGGGCCCACCCATCCAACCAGTTTTTTACCCAGCAAAGAGCACGCCCATCCAAGCCGTGAGCAACCAGTTTCTCCAGCAAAATGCTGGGGGAAACCATGTCAAAGGCTTTACTAAAGTCCAGGTAGACAATATCCACAGCCTTTCCCTCATCCACTAAACAGGTCACCTTGTCGTAGAAGGAGATCGTGTTAGTCAAGCAGGACCTGCCTTGCATAAACCCATGCTGACTGGGCCTCATCTCCTGGTTGTCCTGTACATGCCACGTGATGGCACTCAAGACGATCTGCTCCATAACCTTCCCCAGCACCAAGGTCAGGCTGACAGGCCTGTAGCTCCCCAGATCCTCCTTCTGACCCTTCTTGGAGATGGGCATCACATTTGCTAACCTCCAGTCAACTGGGACATCATCAGTTAACCAGGGCTGCTCGTAAAGGATTGAAAGTGGCTCCTTGAGCACTTCTGCCAGCTCCCTCAGTACCCTTGGGTGGATCCCATCTGGCCCCATACACTTGTGTATCTCTAAATGGTGTAGCAGATCACTAACCACTTCCCCTTGGGTTATGGGGGGTTCAATCTGCTCCCCGTCCCTGTCTTCCAGCTCAGGGGGCTGGGTACCTGGAGAACAACTGGCCTGACTATTAAAGACTGAGGCAAAGATGGCATCAAGCAGCTCAGCCTTTTCTTCACCCTTTGTCACTATGTTTCCCCCTGCATCCAATAAAGGAGACTCTCCTTAGCCCTCCTTTTGTTGCTAATGGTTAAGTTCTAGCTGGGCTTTGTGGCTTCTAATTTTCTCCCTGCATAACCTCATGACACCCTCATAGTCTTCCTGCATTGCCTGCCCTTCTTCCAAAGGTCATAAACTCTCCATGAAGCTGCTCCAGAGCACAGACACTAAGGAAACAAGGGTCTTAGAGAAGTTTACTAACAATAAGCCACATCATCAGTGTTTTCACTCTCTTCATACAGTTTGGATTACTGGCATGGGGAAGAACTGAACTACCAGCAAGGGCAGCTACAAATACCATGTGGTGAAACAATGGAGATGGAAAAGGAAAAAATAGTGCTTATGCATTTAGGGAGGGCTGTCTTCGGAAGGGAGCAGGTGGTGCCTGGTCTGCCAGCCTAGCTCACAGGCTCAGAGAAGAGGCTGTCCAAAGTGCACAAAACAACTGCAGCAGAGGAAAACAAATTGGTAGAAAATGTTTAAATTTAATTTGACCGTTTAAAGCTGAAGAAGACATCATCCTCGAGAAAGGAAAGAACTTAAGATGATCCTGGTCAAATATATTTTCCCCTTAGCGCTATGATAAAATGAGGGGTATGTTTGTGGTTGAACATATAAAATCAGTGTTAAATCATATGCAATTCACTCTCCTCTATAGCATTGCTCTTTCATCCCTCTGGCGTGAAAACAGTTTACTGTGAACTGAATTGCAACTAATCCCTTTAAAATTATTTTTTTACCATATACCCTTTATTACTATTTTCCCATATAAACGATTGTTAAATAACAACAGGACCTTTTCATAACACTCCAAATAATTGGCTATTTTGGATTATATTATCAAGACTGTTTAATGTGACTGGGTGAGTGACTGTTATTCATGCAATTCACTATTAGCCCCTTGACCTGGATCATTGCTGGAGCAAGTTTTATGAGCTTAATTGCATTTCCCCCCCTCTTCCTGTGTAAATTAGTCTGTACAAATAGAATTTCCTAGTTATTGTGCAACATCTTTTTCACAGACATCTTCTTCACGGTTAGGAAAGTCTACTCAAAAAGCAGACTGAACTCCAGCTTTATTTGCTAAACTGTATGAAGCTGAAAAACAAGCCAGTCAAAGCATACCAGCTATTGTCATTTTATTAAATGAAAAAAGGGCTTATGTTGATTAAGATATTATATGTGGCCAGACAAGGGAAAAATCCATGAGAGATGATTGAGACAGAGACTAAGAGCTTTTACAGTATAGGAAATTACAAAGCTTCCTATAGGGGTCTATATTTGTTATAAGATGGGTTGTTATCTTCAATCTAAAAGCGACCTTGATAAAGTATCTTTTGACACTTTTACTGCTCCTTTAAATGAAATATTCCCTATATCTTCAAGAATCAGCTTGAGTGGAATTGACTCGGTGGCTCAGCTTTAGAAAGACAGGGGAAACATTTTCTAATTTAAAAGAAATTTGAGAAAATAGTTCCATTCCCCTCTCTATTATCTAGCCATTCTGGAGCTTAGGTTTCTGAAACATCAACATGCACAGTTTGCTTTACAATCCTTCTGCAGAAATTAGCTGACACCCATCAATGTAGATAACAGAAAGCTGTGGCATTAACACTTGAGAGTGCATTAATCTTTCCCAAATTAAAATCTGCACCACAGCATTTAAGATTGAGGCCACCATGGTTCAGTGCTGTTTGACCGCCAATTTTGATAAAAGTGTTTTAAGAGAGGTGAGACTTAGATAAATTGCCCATGGTTACACAACAGCAGCGAGGGTAAGTGTTTAGTCTACTGGCTGCCATCATAGCGGGATGTCACGGGTGTTTGCATGTTTACATAAAGTGCAAAACAGAAGGAAAAGCAATACATTACACTATATTTCTTGGAGGTGACACCAATATTATATTTCATTGGTGGGAGACAAATATACTTTCACATTTGAGTATCTGAAGATAAAGGCACCTTTGGTTGTAAAACAAATGAATATTCTTCCCCAGTTCCCTAGCTACTCACTTTCTCTTGAGTTTAAAAGCAATCTGCCTGTGCTGAATGGGTGAGTTAAGCTTTAGAGATAACACCTACATGTAGCTCTTGATCCAGGCCTGTTATGAAATAAGCTTTCCATTCGACACATAGCGAGTAAAAGCATTTGCCACGTGGTGCATTTTGTATTTGCCTGAGTCCTGCTGACCTCAAGAGTGATGCACAAAATGGACTTGGGTCTAAAATTTAGCCCAAGTCTCTAAGTTGCATCACTGCTAATATACAGAACATGTCCCTTCTCTGTTGACCCTGTTGCAAAAGCTTTGAAATTCGCATCCTCATGTTTTCAGCAAAACCTTCTGCTTGTAAAAAATTCAGAGACCTTTGAAACAAATACATTGTGGCCCCCAGTGTTTTGCAACTATTATTTACCTGCTGGACATAAAAAGAATGTGGGAACTCTCTGGGACATATACTCAGAATTTGTTTCCTGAGGAGTTCCTGGGATTTTCTTCTATCACATTCATATTCAGTTTGAAAAACTCTTTCAGTCCAAGAGCTAAATATCTCTGCAGCAATATAAATTACCAACAAAACTGTGAACACATTTCATTTCCTGACCCCCAAAAGCTGTACCCTTAGACTTGATGCTTGCCCTGCAATAACTAGGATTTTCACCTATCTTATCTTATTTCCTTCCTTGTCTTAACATAGTATAGAGAGATCAAAGTATTAGAAATTAAAAGGAGATAATCCCCTGTTGCAAGTTGTTCACCTAGCAATGAAATACACAGTAAAATACAATCACTCTACTATTTTAGTTCCCTTCAGAATTTGGAGAACAATTAAAGCCATTAATTTAATTCTGTTATTATATAATTATCACTTCTTACAGTAGGCAGGAAAGCAATCACCCTTATCTGGTACTATACCAATGAAAATCCATATACATCTAAATTGAGGGGCAGGGGAATGGAATAATAATGTGACTTTACTACGAGAAAGTGGATCCATTTTTTTAAAGCAAGAAATCGGTGCTTGAGGCAAACACTGTAAAGAGTATTTTGCTTCTTCACAATTTCCCACATAGTTGGCTTCTCTAGGAAATGGAGAATTAGCAGGAACACTGGCTTGACCAGAACAGCAGAGTACTGCCAAGAGGTTGTCACAGGGAAATGGGAACCAGGCTTCACTGCTGGTCTTTGCTGCTGAGAGCTGATGTCTATGGTTGTCGTGGTTCAGCCCCAGTCGGCAACTAAACACCTTGCAGCCGCTCACTCGCTCCCCCCACCCCTGTGGGATGGGGGAGAGAACAGGGGGAGCAAAAGCAAAAAATAAAAAACTTGTGGGTTGAGATAAGAACAGTTTAATAATTAAAATAAAATAACAATAATTATTATTATTATTATTATAACGATAACGTAATGAAAAGGAAAAGGAAAAAGGGGAAAAAAAAACCCACATACGATATAACCGCTCACACCCACCGACAGATGCTGCCAGTCCCCAAGCCCCAATTGCTGCCTCCCTCCCCTGGCCAGCTCCTCCCAGTTAACATACTGGGCATGATGTTATATAGTATGGAATATCCCTTTGGCCAGTTTGAATCCACTCTCTTGGCTGTTCCCCCTCCCCTCCCAGCTCCTTGTGCACCCGGCAGAGCTTGGGAAGCTGGAAAAGTCCTTGACTAGCACAAGCACTGCCCAGCAACAACTAAAACATCTGTGTGTTATCAACATTGTTTTCATACTAAGTCCAAAGCACAGCACTGTGCCAGCTGCAGTGAAGAAAATCAACTCTATCCCAGCTGAAACCATGACAATGGTCAAGGTACCAAGCCATCAGGCAAAAGGCCAGGGACCAAATCCCTCACATCAGATAATTGCTGACTTGCCACAGCCAAATCATTTCACTCTCTCAGCATGAGGCCCTCCCACCTATGAAACTGGTAGTACCACTTGCCATATCCGTAAGAGGGTTTTGAATAGTAAAAGTATAAAGCATTTTGGTGGAAACCACTATGAATATATAAGACAAATGTAAATTCTGTGAAATAAGCTTTTCTAGGGAACACTAAAGATTAGCTGAATGATCAAGAATAAAGACCATATCATGAGAGTTTTCACCTTGGAAAAGTTTTGCTTTCAGCTGAAATCATCCTGTGTCATGTTGAACTGCCAAATTCTGTATTCAAATTCTTTCTTCACCATTCTTTACTATGTACTTCATTATAACATATCAGACAAATCAAATGAGAGTAAGCTTGTGTATAAAATCATTTAAAAGCCAAGTAATCTAGTGGAGACAAGACATTCATGCCATGAATTATATGATGGACTTCATCAATTGGCTGTACTACAGCAACAAGGAGAGTAGGTATCATAAAAATGCTACAAAAGATGTCTTGGCCTCTAGTGTTCACAGTGGCATAAGAAATAAGAAAAAGAGAGGTGCATGTAACAAATTAATATAAGAACCACAAGGTATCAATGAGATAATTAATATCAATTCTACATAAAACCTCAGCAGCATCCAGTAATTATACTTCCCGTCATCTCGGGTTGGCAGCACACACTGCCACACGTTGGCAGATGATGATCAATGCCCCTTGTTTGTGCTCTTCATCACACTACAAGCAGACCAGAAGGCAGCTCCTGAGCAACTTCAAGGTCCTGCTTCAGGGTACCTGGTGGGACTCTGCACTGCGCTCATGTCGGTGAGACCCACATCTAAACGACTTTCTGGCAGGCTCAGCAGAAACTACCCCCTGTTCAGTACATTTCCACAGAAGTAGAGTTGGAAAGGTCAGTCCTTACCTTCTAGATTTCTTCACTGAAATGGTTGTCAAGCACTGGAACAGGCTGCCCAGGGAAGCAGATGTATACCCTGGACGTATCTGAAAGACGTGCAGACGTGGTACTTAGGGACACGGTTTAGTGGTGGACTTGGCAGTGCTGGGTTAACAGGTAGGCTTGATGATCTTAAAGGTCCTTTCCAACCTAAATGATTCTATGATTCTATACCCCACAGTTTAAATCCTGGATTACTAGGAAGTCACCTAAAATTTCAGGATGAAGGCAATGGCCAGAAACTGCTCTTTTGGGTCACAGACATGTGTTGTGTCAAAGCAGATGATGCAGGAGATGGAGCTGTCTCCAAAGCTAATGGAGGGCAGCAGAGTAAAATCCTATAGGAACTACAGACCTGTATAAAATTCATCCCACCTGCTTCAGGAGCCAGTAGTACTTATTTGGCCCTACTTGAAAATAAAAACTACCTGATTATTTGAAAAGCACAATCAAAATAAGAGGCTGCATTGCATATAACTTCAAGCCAAGATGAGGACACAAGAGCAAATAAATCCTTTGTGATGGAGTGACCTGTATTATATAGGACATTACTGGAAGTTACTACAGTAATAGGGGAAAAAAAAGGGAACAAAAAGTTAAAAAAGACAAAGGGAAAAAAAGGGAAAAAGGACATGGTGAATATTTACTTTTTAGTTATGGCACAGCCAGACATATTACATCTGAAGACAGCTTAAGGTTTTTCCATATTTCTTGGGGCTTTCTTTCACTTGAAAACCAAACTAAATTTAACTGAAAGGAACACATATTGCTTTCTATCTCTAGGGATCTTGTGAGAGCTCAGAAGGGCTGCTAAATGACTTCTAGAATAATATGACTTCTAGAAATGGTTTGGTTTAATTTGGAGATTTGATTCACAATACAAAAGCACAGAATAAAGGAGATGTTATCAGCCTGTGTTGATTAGACTGGCCAATGTGATATAAATTATTGTATTTTTTATTTGAAGCTCACCTGCTGATCTGACTAATCTGCACTATTAGGAGCCCACACTTGAATAATTAGACAAACTAGATTGAACATTAAGCTGAACTGCCCCTCTAAAGAAAGCGGATAAGCCAGGGGACACCAAACATTCTCTAAGGTGCAAAAAGGCAGCAGGACACCCCACCAAAGCAGGCAGGCAAGAATCTTGCCGAAATGGAAACCTGGCTGGAACAAGTATTCATCTGAATGGACTGTAGTAATAAGAATAATTGTTAACAGCTGTAATGGTTATTATTTCATTAGAAGTCCCAGCATGTTCTCTGTTATATCTCCAAGATTCCTCATCTGCAAGACAGAGCTCTGACTGGGGTCTGACATCGGGTGTGGGACTGAGAAGATGCAATTTTTCATCTCCAGATGGATTCCCAGGAGGAAAACGTACCTGTCCTGCAGGTCACTCCTGCAACACCTTAAATAGGTGGGACTGAACACATTAGGCAAGACACAGTGAAATAACAAGGAATTGGTTCTGCTCACATGTCCAAATAAGAAATGCCAGTTATGGATAAGAAATTGGGGCTGAAGCCTGAGAGGTGCTTCCGAGTAACCCACAACAAAGCACATGAGTAAGGACTTATGTTCTGCCGTTCATATAGTTGCAGAGACTGCAACCACCCAGAAATCTGGGGTGACCAGAGACACAGTAAATTGTCTTCATATCACTAATTTATCATTTAATTGTAATTCACAAAACAATAAATACAGATCTCAAAGTCAAATAAAGTCTTGCAATCCCCTGTTCAAGGGAAGCACATTGCTCCCTCTGAGCAGCCAGGGATCCCTGCATGAACATCTGAGGCTGAATTTTAGCTCAGTCTAGTTACAAATAATGGTATTCACTGCAGTTGTATATAAAAGCGACCTGCATGTTCCTGATGTATGGAGGGTTGGGATGCAGTTGTTAAATCCAAGCAGCAGCTAGGCTTTAAAGATTTGCAATTGCACAGAAAGCACTGATAAAGAACAGTTGATTTCTCTCATTATGTAAAATGTGGATGCTCTTGTCTTGGCCAAAGAGGTAAGAGCATAAGATTTCCTGCTACTTACAGGTCGTTTAGCTGAAAAATACAGTCCCTTTGCAGTTTGGTCTATTGGCAATTAGATAACAAATACAGGACACGTAGATGGAGTCAAAAACATTGCTGTGCTTTACAGCCTGCTTGCAAAATAACTCTCTGGCTGGCAATGCAGAATAAAAAAATTCCCAGATAAAAACCATGGAGCAGATGTGTAAAGCAGCAAAGCCCTGCTGATTTCAACAGAGCTATGTGGATTTACAGCGGCTGAGGATTCTGTCCCTTACTGGTGAGTTTTGAGGCTCCTATAACTAACTAAGAAAACTCAATAAAAGTGCCTTCTGCGTGCAAGTCTTATGTCCCACAAAATTTTTATGGCCCTTCCAAATCAGGTTCCATACTGCATGTGAGATTCACACCAGTAATACAGGACTTCTTGGAGATGCATGTGGAAAGGGATCTGTGCAGCACATGAGTGGGATACTGGGAACAGCGAATTCTCACACACAATATTGAAGAGAAAAAGATGTCTGCAAAAATTCTTTCATGGCAAAGATTGATCAAGCACACTAATCAGGAAATTAAAAACGGTATTGCTTAAATAGAGAAGATGATTCCAAATATTTAGGTCAGCAATTTCCATTACTCACCCTCACCCTCCCCCCCCCAAAAAAAATGCACACAGTTACAGTAATACACGTCAGAAACTGTGCATCCTTGTGAGCCCAGTAGCTACGACCTTACCTCTCATCAGGGAAGAAAGATAACCCATGCTCACTAATGCCTGGGCAGCGTGCATGCCATGTCAAAAACCCCATGGGGCCGGACACAGCCAAAACAGAACAGCAGGAAGACACAAAAATGCTAAAGGGGAGGAGCAATGGGGAGTCTTTTGGGAGAACAAGCCATTACGTGCAGCAAAAATATTTACCACCACTAACTATGTAGTAGGTACCCTATATGCACTACAGGCAGGTGTTTTACTTTATTACTAGTCAGAGACTCAGAAAAGCGAATTTTCCGTATGTTCCTAATTCCACACTGGATACAGAAGGGAGGAAGTGTAAAAAGACACCAAACGTGCTGAAGACACAAAAGGAGTTTTGGCTCATGAAAGTTTATCTCTGCTAATAAAAAGAGTAAGTGGACATCAAAATAAAGATGTCATTAGCAATGTCATTAGCAGTAAGGTGCAGCACTTTGTCACTAGTGCAATAATGCAGCGTGGATCCTTTTGTTGGTTTCTGGATGATAATCTGATTTCTTTTTTTCAATACAAACTGTAAACTGAAAAATTTGAAAATCATCACCTTGAGTAGTAGGAATGTTTTTAAAGAGAGTGGTTTGAGATGAGATTTCCTTTCCCACTGGTGCCTACAGTCAGCTTTCATGATTATTTGCATAAAGAATTACTAGATTTCAAGAAGCGGGGCTTGAAAATCTCAGGAGCCAGAGTCACTTTCTTTGCACCACTAGAACTTTGACACTTCTGGAGAAAAGTATTTCTTACCCATTTGCATACCAGCAAATACTTATGTCACACTGAGAGGGATTGTTATCCATTAAATGAGTGGCACAGCTGAACGACAACCACATTTATGATAATCTTTTGATTCCATTACCTGCACCATGTCCCCCTAATCTGTGTTTCTGGGATTCAAGCAAACATCCCAGAATCTGTCAGTCTTAATATCAGTCTATGCATTCTCTTCCTCTCTCTCCTTCCGTGCACTGGCTCAGACTAAACAAAAACCAGTCTCTTGGCAAATCGCAGGCTTTTAATTTGAAAATAAAATTAGTAGGAACCTTCTAGTAATTTGGTGGACTTCAAAAAGCAGTTGCTCCTAGAAAAGATCTTGATCTCCATGGAAGTGACTTGACAATATGAGAACACCCTGGAAATACTTAGCAATCCAGATCAATTTACAAAAAAATATAGAATCAATATACTTCAAAATTTATAATAATTTCAGAAAGCAATTTCTATCTACATTCTCCCTGTGCAGAACATAGGACAGCACAGCGCAGCAGAAAAGTCATTGGATCTGTAGCATTGGGATGACCTGTGTCTATAGGAGGTGGGTAGTCACCGTCCCTAACTTGTGTTGCTGGAGCCTTCATGTGGCCGGGTTTTCTGTGTCTGCCTGGGTGTGATGTAGGTCTGATCAACAGCCAGTGACAAACAGTGTGGTTCTCCCCTTTCATCAAATGGGCTGTGAAAGAAGCCACCTGACAGATGTATGTGATTATGCTCATGTTGGGTGAGCATTTAAAATAAAGTTGTTAATGTTGCAAAGTCAAGCAATCAAAACAGCAGTGCTAGAATTAGGGCTGGCTGTGGAAAAATAGTATGTGATCTTATATTTTCTCCTACTCTCTGCACAAGGGAATTGAACTAAAATAAACCTTATTTTGGCGTTTTTCTGCTTCTGCAAATAGATTATTCTTTGTTCATATAGTTAAAAATTACTTAATTCAACATTTGAATGCAAACATGGTGCTCTCTTAATGAAATCCCAGCATCTACAGTCTCCTTTAAACCCTGACCAGTGGTAACAGAAAAGACACGTGCAGCTCTAACAGGACAAACCCAGTGTATTGCACACTACTTCACCTGCTTGCTGCCATTGCAAGTCACCCTCAAGCACGACCATCTTGTGTTCGATGATAATTGCAACAAGGTTTTGCAAATCAATTAAAACCCACAATATCTCCTCACTGTACACAAGCAGCACAGAAATGCCATGTCATTTTTTTCCCAGCAATTCAGCCCTTCAAGTTACATTTTTGTCATCCTTTACCTTTACCTCAATGTTCACATTGTCGTTGCCAAGCCAGGAAGCAGTAGTGACAGCCACATCTTGAATAGCCATCTTTCACTCTCAAATAATCTAGTTTGCAATGGGTATCTTTACCTGCTATTCTTCTATTTTCCATCTCATGAGCCGCCATGAAATTGACATTTAAAACTAATTGTACGGTAAAATCCTGCGGATTCCAGAAACTGTGTCTGAGATTTGCGGCGAGGCAGAAGGACCAGATTCCCCCCGTATTAGTTTTCTCTCTGCTGCATAACTGTGAATGAGTGCTAAAGGGGATTATTAGGCCCCAGTGGTGAGATAGAGTGCATATAACTAATCTGCATTGCTTATCTCAAGCAGACAGTGGTCTGTCAGGACCTGTCTACATGCCCTCCATGCTTGTCCCTTGCCTCTATTGTCTTGCCGCTGCTGTTGCTGCTGGTGGCTCTCCTCTGCTCTTATAAACAACCAATTACTGCCCCAAACAGAAGTCTGTGGCTATGATCAAATAATTTAGTTGGAGTGAAGAGGCCTTAAACAGGTCAATTCCATTCAGTTAGACATGGTATCTGAGCGAAGGCGAAAGGAGGCACTGCAGGGCGACCTGAACTTGTGAGTTATTGAGAGTAGGTAAACTTAGGACAGCAGATAATGAATCAGCTTTCGCCAGTTAACACTGTAAAAATACATACAATGAAAGCTGAAAACTTATTTAAAGACTGTTTTTGCCAATGAAAATTGAATGTATGAGTTAACAGAAAAGTGAATGCCTTTACAAAATACATTTCACTTTATGCATTTGCAATATTAAAAGGTACACACCTCCCTTCAATTAGCCATTATTTATAAAGCTAAAAAAGCTATATATAAAAACAGCAAATCAGTGGGTAAATTTGGTGGGATATTTTTAATGAATTCTGGTACTGATGAACTGTAATCCCAAGCAAAAGAATTTGATACATGCGCCTTTGACAAAGTATGATTTCCATTAAAATATTGTGCTTACTTCAGGGTTTATAGCTTGCCTGTTCAATAAATTTGTATTTAGCTATTGTCTTCCTCAGTCTGCAGGGGAAACAATGCGTATCGGGCAGATGCTCAGACATCAGAACAATTAATGTAGCTTTCAAGAAGAAAAAAAAAAACAACAAAAAGAGAACAGCTTTAAATCTTTTGTGCCTATGCAACCACCCACCACCCTACATGCGATCATAAAAATACATGGTTGTTTGACGGGTAGTTATGTTAAGCTATAACCATAACCAAAAGCCATGACCAAGAGGGTGAACAAGAGAATCTTTTTATTCTCTCCTCCTGATTCTAAAACGCTTTCAACAGCAAGATTTTCTATTCTGCAACACTGTCATACAGCCACCCAAGCATAATGACCTGATCCGCTATAAATCCATTGTGGATTCAGCCCCACCTGGGAATCTCCATAGGAGCAAGAAAAATTCCCTTGCAAGACTGAATCAGTATAATTCACATTGTGTCTAGCTAAGATATATAAATATTCATACGCCCAGGTAAGAATTAGTCCACAAAAGGGGCTTGCAAACACTGGAGAAACCTGAGAGCTTCACACAATTTCCCAGAAACTTCTTAGAAAATTTCTCAGACACCCCCACATCTAGGAGAGAGGCCCAAAAGAGCTCATGGTGCTTAGGCTTTGGCTGGGTTTTTGACATATAGCCCCATACGGGAAGCAGTAGGCAAGCTGGCTAATGTATAAGGAGCACTAGGAAGGAGCATGCATAGAGGTAACGTGAGACCTCTCTGGAACTTCAACAGCCCTTTTATCTCAAAGCAGCGATGAGTTCCACAGCTTTTTCACACTTACTGAAAAGATAAGTACTGCAGTAAGGGAAAGATTTCAGAGAGCGGAAGCTGAAGTGGCAGCTCTAGATGCCCCCTTCATGTGAGCTGAGGACAAAACCAGAGGTGAACAAGAAGAGAGTGGGGAGTAAATCCAGAATATATGAAATGAAAGAGATCGGCATACTTTGTATGCAGATGGAATAGACAGAGATAGACAGAGAGAAGAAAAGACAGGGAAACAGGAGATAAGAGAAGGACTGAGAAGAGGACAAAAGGCAAACAGGTCTTTGGGACTGGTGAGAAGGAACTGGAGAAACATTACCAAGGCTGACCTCCACATTGGGGGCTGAGTTGGGGTCACTAAAGAAATAATTTCATGGGTCTTACTAAGAAAGAACTTAAAATAGGTTTAAAACTTACACAGACAACAGAGAGGATGCAGTTTATCAGTGGGGAGCTAAGCCACAGACAAAAGAAAGAACTTTACCTGAAGTCATGCTCCAATTTATGGTTAATTCTTTGTTAATCTCAGTGTAGCTGGAGCATAGCTCTTAGCTCCAGGTACCTGGAAAGGGAGACCACCATACCTGGAAACTTCAGAATATATGTGATCCCAGTACAAATTTCAAAATAAAAAAAACCACATTGTAAATGCCTGGCCAGTTATCCTACCTTGTGCTATATGCTGCTACAGCATCTCAGCTAGCGTTTACTGGCTGCTCAAAAAGGTTTGTCAAGAAAAGCATACTCAGATATATCCACACAAACAGCCAACAGCCCAGTTCACACTCCCAGTTTTCATAGAATAAACCCTGATCATCTGTGATATTTACATACAGTTTTACAGACTGTCAACACATCCTGCATGTTGTACTTGCTTGTCTCTGCTCCATACATTTAAGACTTAATCTTTCCTTAGAAATCAATTTCTCCCAAACTACTAATTGCAGCTACTTCTCCATCAGCTCATTCTGACTCCTCATTAGAGGATACTTCCTTCACAGTATCTGCAGTCCAAAATAGTGTCATCATCCATCCTTCCTCCATGTTATCACACTGAAAATAAGCTTAATTATTCTACTTTTCTTCTTAGACATAGATTTCCTATACTGACAACTTCTGAGGTGTGGGTTAATCACAGAAATAGAATATGTCACAAAATAGAACAGAACAGAAATAGTGTATATCAGGGCCAGGCCATGGGAAATCTCAAGAAGTATGTTCGTAGTCTACATTCTTGCTGGAAAAACTGGAAGTATGAAACATGCAGTCTTCAAGCCTGGGGTGCAATTAACGACCTAAAATGCAATTTTTAAATCCATCTTGGGTTTTTTGCTTTAGCTGCTCATCATCTTTCTACACCCATTTGTGCTACTTCCCACCCTCACTATCAACAGTGGCTCTGACCAGCCAGGAACAGACTATTTCAGTTAAATTCAGTTAAAAAGTGAGCATGGCAAAGATAATCTAGTTGAGTTGATGCACTCAATTTTGGATAACTAGTCAAAGTGTAAACTGATACATTGACAAATAGGTAAGATATTACTAAGATATTTTGAGTCAACTGTTTTAAGCCACCTTGAAAAAGCAAGCCACTGGGAAAGCTCCTGTACCTGGAGAGTTTTCCCACAGCCTGGGGCAATGCTGCATCTCTCAGCTCAGAAACACGCCCTCTGTAGCCTTCTAGCCAAACCTTGGACATTTAAGGAAGCACCATCAGCAGAACAACATATTATTTAAACCATGGACTGACCTGCAACACATGCCTGGTGTTATGCTGCATTAACCTTACCAGCTGAAACCACTCTGCTTGAAATATTTGGGATCTCTATTAGTCACACAAGTAGTCAGTGAAACACAGATTTGGTGGCCCAGAGGATGACTCACATAGCTAAAACCACATGTGACATCTTCTGAGGTTCAAAAAGCTTCAACTGAAGCGGAAAAAGAACCAAGAGATCCTTTCCCAGTGCCACAATTTAAAGGAAAATAAAGAAAACCCTTCAGTGTGAAGTCAGTTGCTGAGCTGGTGCACAGACATTGAGTCAACTTCTGCCACGCCTTTTGCACAGAAGGCTGCAAATGATGCTGACAGCTAAACTGCTTGTCCCTGGGCTCTCTTTAAAGCCCTCCTGCAGAGTCCTCAACAAGCAAAGAGCTCCCACAGCTGATCGGATCGCAGCTGAATTACAGCTTCATTTCAATGACTTGCAGCTCCATTATTTTTTCCATACCAATAACAACGTGCATCTACACATTGCCTGGACAAGGTGTTTGAAAGACCAATTCTGTCTTCAGCAATTGTTTCCAGCTTTGCTCACCTCCATGTTAAAACACTGACTTTTATACAACCAGCCCCTACATACACCCATCAGCTGGATTGCTCTTGGATCCCTCAAGTGCAGTTTTACATGACCAGTGCCAACAGCAATATGGGCTAATTTTTCTTTAAGGTAAAAGTGAGGTGTGCAACACAGTTCACATAAAGCACTGGAATTTGGCTGTTTGGGCACTTCTGGCCAAAAATATCAAGCATTCACTAAAAAGTATTTAAGCAAGAGAATACCCACGGGGAAATACTAAATTCTCATGAGGCAACTCATGCCAAGTCAGTGAGCCGAGACAAACCTGGAGGCACAGGCTCCAAAAAAATAAAAGTGGCAACATACGCAGAACAGACTGATTTCTGCTCTCGCCAAGATCATTGTAAGTCTAGCTTAGGGTTAGTCCAGAATGGGTGGGGAGAGATCCCAGGCAAGTAACACTTGCTTATCCCTGGAGGGTTTCCAGTTTAACACCCAGGTAGGTGTATTCTCAACCCAGATGCTATTATAAACACTCATTGTACCACTGGGTACATGGTTTAGCTGCTGTTCATGCTGAATAACTGATTAACTTTAACTTCTTTCCAAAGGAGGTAGAAACCCTTCAAGTGTGCATTTAGCAGTGATAAAAATCAACCTGTAAAAGAACAGATGTGGCCCCTGGTTGGGTTGGGATATTTCTAAAATATTAAACAATCCTTTTCATGATATAAATAACAGCAGCATAATTGAATTAATATTGACTAATAGTAATTGCTCCTTGTTCCTCAAGTCTGCCTTTTATTAGTGGGAGGAGTGGTAGAGGTTATTGCCTCTTAAAAAAAAATCCTGAGGCCCTGAAGCACCTTTTCTGCCTTATTATTATTGTAATAATGAGGGCAACTGATTTGATCTCTCCTTACACAATACTGCAGCACAGCGATGGCTAAATAAACAGCCAAAGTCCTTTTGTCCCTGTGGGCTGTTTCTCGGTAATTAAAATCAATAGGATCTTTCTCGGAGGATCTCTTTAACCTCATAGAGCTACACTGTTCTGAGCAGGCAATGTAAAACAAACAAATGAACTCACAGTCCTTGTTGAGAAAAAAAAAAGAATACAAGCACCACATTATTTTATTAGGATAATATTGGTTTTGGAGAGTTGTCATGGAAGAGGCTGTATTTAAGCCTCGAATATTTTATATTCCTTTTCCCTTCCTCCCCTCCCTTTCTTAAAAAAAATACTCTGGCAGCATCCTCTATTCCCAGAGGTCATGTGAGCTGAAATAGTCCATTGATCTTCCTTCTTTAGGAAAGGGAATAGGCAGAGGGAAAATAAACATCACCCACTTGAGACCTGTGATGACTCAGGACCTCTCTGTGTAAGGTGCTGTACATTTAAGGTTCCAGAGGAAAATAAGTGAAGGTCCCCAGGGTTTTACTGTTGCTGGTACATGCAATTGCAGCGAAGGACAGCACAGGCCACAGAGGCTCACATCCCTGGGCTATGCACCTAGGTGTATATCGATGGTAGGTATCACTGGCACTGCTCCCAGGGAGTTATGGTGGTGATGACCAGCATGCCACATGCAACAGCCAGGAAGAAAAGGATTTACGCCGCATCTCTCAGGAATCTCAAATCCTCAGCTGTTAATCAATGCTGGGTGAAGCAATTAAGCCACATGGCAGATGGCAAGAGGAGACCCTATCCTGGTCAATACAAGCAAGAGCATTTTGTCTTGAAAAACAAAATGCTGCTGAGCACTACAGCTTAACGCTTCCCTGGAACAAATCTGCTCAGTGATCCCTTGCCCAGGCACACAGCGGGCTGACATGAGCTCCCGGGTGACCCAGGGGCAGCCTGTCCTTTCTGCATGTTCCCAGGTAGCTTTCACAACCCAGGGGCTGCTCTGTACCCATGGTAGGACATGAAAACACTTGAGCAAATCCTGGACCTAAGCCAAAAAGCATTATCACCAGCGAGCAGCAGGAGGGAATCCATCCCTATTAGCTGCCTTTCAATCCTGACACACTGCCACCAGAAGCAACAAAAGTCCAAACACCCATGGAAGGAAGCAGCATTTAAGATGAGAAGGATTTTAAAAGGAGGCAATTATACGTGGGTAGACTGATACTCAGGAATGGGTGGGGAGAGTCAATCTTACGCTCTGGTGGGTTTACAAAGTGTTTCCGAAGGTACAAAAGCAATATAGTAACTGTTGTACCAGGGAAACCTAAGCATCAAGGTGCTGTCATTGGTATCTCTGCTCCAGGATCCAGTTTGACCTGTTGACAACTCTGGTACGTGGTACAGCTAAGATGTACTGCTAGGGAACAAGCAAATAGGAAAGCTTTCAGTGCTTTGACACAATGAAAGGAAACTTTCTTTGCTTGGATTTTTAGCAACACAGCTGTCAGCGCTTTGACCGCCAGAAGGCTCTGGTTGGGCAAAAGGAAGACCTGAGGCATATGTTACACATGCCACCATATATTACATGTACCTTCTAGGCACTCCCAGGATTTGGCAGTTATTATGGTTAACTGATACTTCCATTTACAAAAGCTGCTCCCAATTGCTCATAGGTCTGGAAAACTTTAATCCTACGAGCTAGAATTTTTTCTTCTCAGGTTTGCACCTTTGGTAAGTGTACTGTGGAGTTTCAGCCAAAATGCGCCAGCTGTTTCTAAGAAGAAAAAAATTTTTAAAAATACTTTAATACTTATCACATGCTGGAAAATCCTCCCTCTGAACAGCAGTAACACCTTCACATGCTGGGCAGCAACTTGCTCTTTGAAGGTGAGGTGATGAAAAGGAGCTATAGCCATGGAGATCTGTCAAGTTAGGAGCTGTGGAAAAAAAATAATCTCTGCTCAGTAAAGGTTTCCTTAGATTCCACTGGCTCTTGAATAAGTAAGAATACTTATAAAAGAGAGACATCCTGCCTGCAGCTGGGCAATCTGCAGACAGGGTTGGGAGAGATCTGAAGTGCTGAACCCAGGTGGGACTGAGCCACCAGCACAGGAGACAGCAGAGAGGAGAGAGATCAGACAGGCACGAGGCATGCTTGAGTTCTCTGTGTCAAAATCAGAGGCAGACGTCTGCAGGAACACAGTTCCCAGGTCATGTCATGCCTGTGAGGTGCTCGGCGGTGAAGTAGGGGTGCATTTTTTTTTTTTCCAAATCCAGGTGTATATCAGTGGCCTGCCTTGAGATGCCCAGACTGAGCTGCAGAAAATTAGGGCTTGAGGGCACCATGCAGAGTCATCAGATCCATCCTGCTCTCCAAAAGCAGGGTCAGCTACAGCTGCATCATTTCTGACAGATAGTTGGCTGATTTATTTAATATCTCAAATGTCAGAGACCACAATACTTCCCTAGCCAGCATATTCCAGCATTTCACCATCCTTACCCATAAAATGCTTTCCTAATTTGCAGCATCAAACGCAATTTGAGCCCATGAACATAGCAGTAGATAATTTCCTCATCTCCTGCAACAAGATACGTAATATTTGAAGACTACATAGCGTTATTTAACCTAAAAGAATAAAATATTGTCTCAGTATTTGAAGATCTAAGGGGTTTTTAATTGTTTTATTAGCATGTTTCTGTTCTCTCACTAATTGATCCATCTCTTCCTTGGACTGAAGTGCCCAGCTTGGAGCCCATACTCCAATGAAGCATTTAGACGGACTCAATGAGCTGCTGCTTCTCCCTGCTGGCAAAATGCTTTGAAAGGCAGCTCTTGTTGTCAGATTTTGTGCATTGCTGACTGCCTTCAGCTCTCAGGACAGCAAAGACATCCTTTTACTAAGGCACAGCGTTGCTCAATTCATAAAGATTACAAAGATCTATTTACTTCTTTAAACTTCTGCAAATTTTAGCATATTACAGGATCAAGATCTAAAAAGCTGGTCTCAGGTGAAAGCTGTAAGCAGCACATCATCAGCACCTTGTTTTGGTTTGGCAGGTTTTTTTTGAACAGCCTATTCAAAAAGACCTCTTTTCTCTGGTTTCTATCATCTTGTTCATTCCTACTGCTGTGGATTATATTAGTTTTATAAAATTTTTGGTTTAGTCTGCAGAGCAATTTAGGGCACAGCCATGGGAAAGATGCTTAAAGGGTTCAGAATTCTTCCCCCTGAAAACAAGTTTTATGTATTCCTATTTTCACTATTCACAGCGTTAAAGCTCTTGTGAATGGAGTATTTTTGTGAACGTTAAACTGAATTCTCCACCCTTTGGCTACACAGGCATGGAAAGGAAACATTTTACATATTTCAAACTAAAACAATCAGATACAAAGGAAATTACATAAAACCTGATTAAAGATAATGGAACTCTTGTAAATAAAATTGTATCTCACTTATCTCCATGCATGTTATAGACGATTATAGGTTAAGCATGCAGAAAGGTGGTGCTTCTGGTTTCAGCTTAGGGAAACTCTCTCATCGCTATAATCTGCCTGAGAGAGGGGATGTGCTGGATTCCAGCTCCTTTTCCATATAAAGGAATTAATTGATTCTGTTTATACTGTGCTGTGCTCACTACATGATATCGATTCTCTGGTTTGTGGTTCTCAGTTTGAAGACATCAAACTCAGATGAATGCAAACAGCTGGGGGGTTGGGTATGAGAAAGCACCCGGGGGCTTCAGCCAAGTGGTGTGGAGTTTGGGGGGAATTTGTTTTGGTTTTGGGGCGTTGTGTGGGGTTTTTTAGCAAAATAATATGCTAACTAACTATCTGGAGCTAAAAATATATGGTTACATTTGCTTTAGGTAATAGCTCTCAGGTGGACCACTCTGCCGTTCCCTTTCAACTCATAGATTCATGTCCTGAAAGACAAGAGGAATATCATCTCTCCAACTGCCATCAGACTGCAGTATTGCACAGAGGGTGAGATGAGTTATAGGTCCTTCTCTAAGCTGTGAGTTTCTGGAGTCATGGGGGTATTTCATACTCTAAGGCTTTCATTTCATCTGGGGACCCTCACACCTGAAGCCTGAATGTCAGACAGCTGTTACTCCTGATCTTGGTTTATCTCTTTGTGTCTATAGGCATTATCTGAACTGGAGAAGAATGTCAGTGTCAAACATGAATGGCAGCTTTGTATTACCTAGTTTGTAATTACAGCAATTGCACCTCTTAAAGTATTAATCAGTTGATGCATATTTTAAATAAGCAAATTATTGCTTGAGTTCTGTGGCAGCTCTGAAGTCTGCCTTTTGCAGGAGCGCCAAAGCAGTGCTCCAGCAGCCCTGATGGTGTGACCCACCGAGAAACTAAAACCCAGAGACCACTTCCTAATAACCCACCATGCTACAAGTTTTACAACAACCATAATAAAACATGCACAGGCAGCCCCCAAGACAGTACAACCATAACTCCCCATCCAGCACAGCAGCCAGTCTGAAAAGTTGCGGCAAACAATTTTCTTCCCCCTGCTTTGGTACACTCATGCACCATTGACTCTGGCTCCACTATGCTCTGCCACTCATGAGTTATCTGGCCATTTCTAACTAATGAAAATAAATTGTTTATCTACCTCCATGTTGCACAGCCTCTGTACCTATAGATATCCAGATACGTGCAGGGTATTCTGCATCTTGGGCTTGGAGCTCCCACACAGTATCAGACCGTCAGAAGAGACAAGACAAAAAAAAACAAGTTACATTTAAAAAAGACCAGACTATTTGCTTGTGCTACTTTGCTGCAAACCCACAGTTACTCCACAGAGAACAAGGCAGATTTAAATTGCTACCGAATCAGAAATCCCTAGGATTTTGAACTTGCAGCAGCATTTTACACCCACTGCCAAAAAGTGCAAACAGCCATGCAAGGCAGGGCTTTAGACTTTGGAAGAGTTACTCCTGGCTACAGTAGTGCAAGTGAGGACTGAACCCACTAAGCAGAATTACAGACTGCACTGAGCCATCTCCCTATCTACCTACCTCTGTAACTTGATACATCCTTAAGGACAGCATTCGCTCAGTAGATATATAAACCTCCATAGATTTTATGAACTGAATATCCTCTGTTCCTTGCTCAATCCTGTCTCACTGCATTTAAACAATACTTCTTCTAAATTACCAGTAAGGTAGTAACACTTTAATTTTCAACCTGAATTTGTGCAGGACAAGAAATTTCACCCAATAGAGCCTCTCTCTTTAAGCTGCCTTTCACAACCTCTCATGGCTTTTCAGACTTAATTTTCTATAGATTGCTTGCCCACTCGAGAGGAGAAACTTGAATGCTCTCAGCCTGCAGAGCCCGTGCCTGCAAAAAGATGTCAGGATCATTCACCACAGCCCCTGGATGCAAGCTTAACTGCTAGTGGCTGCTTTTAGCACGTCAATGTGAATTACTTGACTGGCGAAACTAAGCAGCAATTAAACACCTCACCACTAAGAGGAAATGAGAAATTTACTGTTTGGTCTTCAGATAAGCCAGAGCCTCCTGTGAGCTACTGTTATCAAACCCCGGGGAGGACCGGTCAGAGTCAGAACGGTCTCAGTCTGTGTCCAAAAGGGGAAATACTTCTAGTGAAACAGAAATCAATTTTTATCATTCTCCCCTTGTGGTTTTTCTTGAGTGCTGATAGCAAAGGCCATGAGAAGGGAAAGGTGTTGAGATTTAACCGAGATTACACCTGGAAGCAACTGTGTTGTACTGTTCAGTTTTAGTTAAGGACACAGGGGATGGGTAAGCAGGCCAGGCAAAGCCCTCTCCATTTCAGCAGTCACCTTAATATGGGACAAAGAAACAAGTGAAACTCTGCTTGCGCACACAGAGGAGTCAACAAGAGAGAAACAGCCCTTCAAAAAGAAGCACACTTCAGTTCAAACAGACCCCAGATTTATTCTTAAGCGTCATTGAAGGCTAATGTTTCAGGACTCCTTTCTCTCAGACCAGAAAAGATGCCCACGCTGAAAGCTTGGCTGGGTGACACAGCATGCAGCAAGTGCCTGCTCTGCCTTAATTTAACATCTGTTAATTATTTCCAGAGCTGCCTGTAACCAAGTTCATGAAATCAAGAACTAGTAGGGGAAAACATTTCTGCAATTTACTGTTGGTCCTCATCCATCTGCCTATCAATGTCTAGTATCTCAGTGAAGACACTAATATATTACAGTAGGTGCCAACAACCACTTGATGTTATCTCACTTTCTCCTTGCTTGTTTCCCCCACTGCTTTGATCCAAATTCTGCTAAATCTCAACACAACTACAGCCAGTCTACATGCAGAGGAAAGGAAAAGGGACACTTAGGGAAAAACTGGTGTCAACTTGTACACCATTGCATGGCCCGTGTCATAGTGACATGGTTCCCCCTCATTAACCTTCATCTTTAACTGGTTGCTATCAGCAGTGTGGTCTCCCAATTCATCTTCTCTCCAAAGACCATTCAAATGCTTTTTGACAAAGTTTTCCATGGACTGCTGTTCCCAAACTGTGCATCTCCTTCAATTAATTCCCAAAGAACAACCATTAATATCCAGTGTGGCCCAGTGCTGTCTGATCATGGGACTCTTTCCTTCCATAGTGATCCCATCAATCTTTCTCCTCTTGGGCAGGGTTACTTGAGCATATACTTTCTAGGCTGGGAGGGGATAACACAAACTTGTCTTATGTGCTGTTTTCTTGTCCTGGATGGTTCATGTCTGGCTGGTCCACCAGCACCTGCCTGACACCTGGACAAACAGCCGTTGCTGGGAGGTACTGAAATCATACAGCTGTAACAGAGTAATAGGTGAAGTCTTATGTGCTGAGAATTTAATTTGTGGTGTTTCTCCGTGATATACTCACACGCACTTTATATATACTTTATGTGATTTCAAAGGCCATACGTCAGACAAGAAAATTAATTAGTCAATAAATATTCCTCACAGTCACTTGTGATGAATTTAAAGCCTTGGAGAGTATCCTGCATTTAACAGGAGTACATGATTTTCTCTAAGACCTAGTTGGTGATATTTGCTCCATGTTCTAGATAACCAGCGATAAGAACAGGCTGAAGTCTATGCTTCATTTTGCCACCCTGCTTCTTTGATACGAGTTTCCCATTCTGCACTCAGAAAAGGGGTGAGTACTTGTATTTCCACAACAAAAATTCACACATAGCTATACAGTCAGAGACTAGTTCCACAAAGTGAGTCAGATTCATCCCCATGACACTAAACTAGCAAAATCAGAGCCAAACAGACACAAATCAGTGCTTTGTGACATGAGATATCCATTTTTTAACTTGAGCAGAGTGCCTGGAAAAAGGTAGATGCTATTGTCAGCTGCACAGGAGATTCTTTGGGAGACATGATCTTACAGTCAAGGTGGCAGCTCCAGTAACCAAGAGACTAATGGTGTAGCTTCATGTGGCACATGCATTGATCCAGGAGAGCTGTCAGGCTTCCCACAGTTGGGATCTAGAGATCTAGATTTTGCAGGTGTTGATTCAACTGGATAACCAGATGAAAATTACATTTGTTGGGGTTTTTTTTCCCTTTTTCCTTCACATCAGATCACACAGCTGTAGGGGAAATGACAAGAACACATGGCTGGAGATGGCCAAAAGCAGCAGCTCACAGTTTGCCCAGGTTAGCCATCACATGAGGCCGCACTCCCTTTGGCTTCTAAGCCTATCATGGATGGGAGCAAGGCACTTGGACTTCCCACGTGCTACATGCAGCCATGTGAGTACAACCTGTTTGATTTGCAAACAGAGCTACAGGGAATCCAACAGTCAGGTCCCCACATACAAAATGGAGAAATACTATTTTTCCCATTCTTCACACAATTCAGCAATTAATCTGGAAGTTTTCGGGTCAATAACAGCTCTTAAATTGGGTTTGTAGAGTGATTGGCATAAGCGGACATCATCTTATTTGTTCATATCAATATCAAACAACACCTGGAGCCAGCTTAAAAAGCTAACGTTACTACTCAAAACCAGAGTTGCACTGAAGAAATGGGCCGTGACAACTAATGCATTTCTGGGTAGTTTTGAACCAATTCTGCATGGAATTGTAAATTCTGAGTCTGACAGTCCAAAAATATGATAGATTGTTCTGCATTTATTAAGAAATTTACATTCCCTCATGTTTTTAGGCAACTGACTTCACTGTGATGAGCAGGTGAGCAATTTTAAGAAAAACTGCTCAAGCATCCAAATCCTTCACTAAGTAGGTTCTTAATTTTCATGCACATTAACATCAGTTCCTTGATTTTACACAAGCTGCACAAAAACCAGAAAGACACCAGGAAATAGGAGTTACCCCAGCCTACCTCCAACATCTACTATATAAATGCTACCATGTGACATAGTGACAGTCTGTCTGTATTACCAGTATCCATTTCTTTCTATTTTGGGAGCCTGGTACATCTGAACTGTTTTAGACAGATATTTTTGGATAAAATAATTCATGGCCAACAAGTCCCTATTCTCCTCCCCTCTAACTGAAGAGGAAACCAAGGGTGACAAGACCAGATGTCTCTGTCTCCCTCTGAACAAAAGAATTCTGCTCCACAAATTCAACCACAGTGGCCTGAATTTTAAATTTCACACACAAAATATCCTCAGCCCAGTGTCTGCAAACAATAAGTAGTTATAAAATATACCATGTAGCCAAAAAAGTCAGTCAGCCATGAAGCAAAGGCAACCCTCCCTCCTTTAAAAATAACAGGGCTGACCTTTTCCACAGTGAGACATAATGCACCATCAATGTTTAGCGTCTTAAAGTAATTTCTGAGCTTTGATAAAAAAAGCACCCTGAACTTGGGCCCAACCTCCAAAAGCACTCAAAGTCCTGAATTCCTATTCACCAAGTGCTCAGCGCTTCGCAGAAGAAGCAACAGCAGCAACTTTTCCAATTATGCGACTAGCCCATCATGCTTTTTCTTCCATTGAATGCACTGACTACTTGTTGCACTATAACAACCTGGAATATCTAGGTCCAAACCCCAGCTGAATACCTGACCTTATTCAAGGCAGAAGGCCATTAGTACCTTTGCAATGAAAAATCAGTTTGAGGGCCAAAAGCATCAATATCAATGAAAACCAGATTCTGCGTCTAAATGTGTTTTCCTTGGCCAGAAAAGAGGTTCATGTCCATAAGCCCTGTTTCTGCCTTCCTGCAGTCAGTGATCTCACCTACCTGTATTTGGCTCTCTACTGCTTGACCAACTCACACCACAGTTACATGTTCTGCATGGGAAAATCCACCTTTTGCACATACTGATGGTAGCTTATTTGTGCATTTAAAAAAAGACTTCGGTGTCCTTTTGCCAATACATACTGGTTTTCATTCTGCATTCTGGTAGCAGACTCTGTGGTGACCCAGCCCAGAGCAGCACTGCCAGCTAGTCCAGGAACAGCTCTGCACGTGTTTGACCACAACCCTTTGGCATTATATCACTATTTCCCTAGCCTAAGGCTTTCCTGGAATTCAGGACTATGGTTTTGTCAGGTATATTGAGAGGAAGCCACAAACTGGTCACTGCTGTGTTCCTAAAACCCTTGAGCCGGAACTTCCATCAATGCCAAACCCTTAGTTCACAGCTGAAATCAGTGAAGGCTTTCTCTTTCTCCTCATGTTGCATCAGCTTCTGTGATATCTACGACTTATCTCTTTTAGCCATTCTTTCCATTCCTCGTTCAGCATCTTCCCTGCAAAAACCAAATAAACCAAAACAAAATACAACCATGACACATCCAGGTCTGCCCCCACCCTGCATGGCATCTGGATAGGCATCCCCTGAGATCACTGCTCTGGAGCTGGCGGGATTTTTTTCTCCTCTGTGCCCAGAAGTTTAGAGAAAATGGAAGAACAGACTTACAGCCCAGCAGGTCCACACAGTCAGATTTTTCCCAGTATATCCTGAGATGGGAGGATGCATCTCCTCCGCGCTCACAGCAAGGCAGCCAACCTGGAAAGAAGGGGGATGGAAAACTCAACTCCTGATTTAAAATCATTTCAGGCTGAGGTTTTGCCAGAGGAATCACAGCTGTGACACGCCCACCACTCTAACCATGGTGAATGAATCTAGCCACGAATCGTTAAGCTCCCCAAGCATCCAGCACTCTCAGCCTGATACTAATCACTCAGAAATCTGGCTCTCTGGACTATTTGTCGTAGGAAATTGCTCCAATTCAAAAAGATGATCTGGAAGTTTAATATTAATCAAAACAGGGCATGTACCAGCAGAGCTACAGTTTAAACGTAAGTGCGAGATAAAGGAAAATAATTGCATCCACCAAATTCGTCACTGACATTAGAAAAATACCTCACCAGTGTCGAGGCAAAGCAGAGGCATTAACAAACCGCCTCTTCCCAGCCACAGTGGGGCTGGAGCATGTGCAGAAGTAGTTTGCTGTATTTTTTCTATCCGAGAGCATTGCTGGTCCAGCCAGAGCACAAGTGGGCTGCAAAACAGCCCACTCCAGGGTATCTTACCTGACTGAGAATACCAGATTTGTCAGTCTGAACTATTATCTAGGCTGCAGTGAGCAACAGTAATTTTGGGGACATAATTCATCTCATCCTAAGGCAGCTGTCCAGAACAGGTTAAGTGAAACACCTTTAGAGTTAGGAGATAGGGATGACACCCAGCCGTGGGTCTACAGACAGGATGGTAACAGCACCATGCTGCTCACCGGGGCAGAGATGAGTTGGGAAGCAGCATCCTTATTTTGCAGCCTGGCAAAATTTCAGAGGGAAATTTTTCACACTGAGGACGTTCACCATTGGAATAATCTCCCCAGGGAAGTGGTTGACTCAGCCACGTTGGACACCTTCAAGAGTTGCCTGGACAGGGCGCTGGGCCATCTTGTCTAGACTGTGCTCTTCCCAGAAAGGTTGGGCTAGATGATCCCTGAGGTCCCTTCCAACCTGTGATTCTGTGATTCTGTAATATCTGAGCAGCCACCCATTCTTTGGAAACCCAATGCCCATTTCCAGCCAAACCTGCTCAGCCATCTCTAGTTAATTAAGTTCTGCTTTAAAACCAGTATCAGTGTCTCTGGGCTCTGCAATTGTCCTTCAGTGTCAAAAGAATGATACACATTAATATACTGTGTGTTTTAGTCTCTGAGAAGCAAACTGACCCTGTGGAACAGTCATTAGATGTTTTTTTAATTAACTGCTCTACATTTTCCCCCCAGATCTTGCAACAACTCGCAGAAATGGGGAAGCAAAGCTGCTCAGCAATAAACAGCAGTATTTGTGCTCATACGCCAGAACAACTTTTGTTCTCACGGATGTTTGTCACGAGGCTGTCTCCCTTTTACCACTACAAAATCTACATCAAATGGAGTTTTTAAAACAATGTAATGAGAGTACTCACCATTAAACTCCCATCTTCATTAGTATCTCATTTAACTGCTGAATTTATATCCCCAAGCATCTTTAATTTATTGATTGTTTCTAGGATGGTTTTTCTCCTACGTTATTTTTCTTTCTATTTAACATCAATTAGTGTAATCTGGGCAATAATTTGTATTCCAGTTTTCACATAGCAGGTTACAGATATTTAAATGTTTTTACTAAGCTGCCACCTGTGATCTCATAGGCAAAATATCAAAACTAAAATCTCCACTGAAACACAAGTGCACTGAGCATGAAACTCAGACCCTGCCACCCCTCTCCTGCCCTGGGCATTGGATAGAGTTGATCAGGCAGCAGCAATCCACGGGCATCCACAAGAGGCCAGGCCTTGCCTCCCAAACATCACTCTGAGCATCACGCACACTACCCATATATTAACATCAGCAACCTCTTCCCATGACCCAGTCTGAGGCACATCCATTATGGTATGGCACGTGCTATTGCATGCATCTGGGAAGAAGACGCTTGAAAGACCCTGGAAAACCACTGCAGATACATTAAATGGTGGGTAGCAGGTATGATAGACAAAATATGGGAAGGAAAAGATGCACAGAGAAAGGAAATAACTGTGCAGAGCCCCATCAGTACCCGAAACCGAGGTCAGGGCAACACCCTGCCGCGATCCACTGTTGGGTTGCACAGTTTGGCAGAACTTGAGCCCCCTTGCTTTCTAACCAACCTCAGATAATTCTGGGTGGCTAGGGGCGGCTGGCCTTAACTTCGGAGTGATGTTCAATTGGATGTGTTATCGCGACCAGGTTCGTTGTATTCTCGGGAACAGACTTAAGACGTCCCGTCAGTCCGGCGGGGGAACACTCCAACTGGTCTCCGCTGGTGCCGCCATTTATAGCGTTGTCCCGCTGCAGTCAGTGAGCTGGTTTGCATGGCCACGCCTCCCGCCCGGCAGTGGGGCGCATGCGCAGTATCGTCACTAGAGGGTGCTCGACGGTTCCAGAGGGTTCCAGGGGATCCAAGCCCCCCTCCCGTATGTGGTAAGATGACCCTGCGGCCAGGCGCATGTGCTCCAAGACAACAAGGTATAGATATATATGTTTCTGCTGAGTAGAACTTCCTGACTTGCCGTCGTGGTGAAGCCTTGGTAGTCACGCCATTCTGCCGACAACGTTGAGACAAGTTTCTAGTCCCTTACACACCCACAGTGTGCATCCCCTCCGCAAGCTCACACTGCATCTTTCCTTGCTGCTGCTGATGGACCCTATGTTCCCTCAGAAAAGCAGAAGGTCTGCAATCAGTTTCACAGCAAGCAGGATCAGGCCATAGACAGAGCTCTAAAGAGTGCTACAAGTGTCTAGGCAAATGTAGTAATGATCAAGACCTCATTTGGTCACAGTTCATTTGGTCAAAGCAAGCAACCAAAAACAAAACCGAATGTCCCCTTTTCCCCGGGAACTAAACAGCAAAGGGAGCAAATCCCTGCAAGGATGGAAGGAGGCAGCATTTTGTTAGCAAGACATCAAAAGCCTGGGAAGAAATTAAGGTTAATTAATGCCTTTTAACAACTGAACTAATTCCCCACATCTCAGGACCACCAGCTTCTCAGCTAACTCGCTCTTCCAGCAGCACTGCCTACGGGACAAATCTTGCTGAATGGCCTTGTCACAGAACTAAGCTTATAGTGCCTCTGGTTAAACAGCCTTCTTTTTCTGTTGGGGTGGGGTGAACAGCAGCATGGAGAAGAAAAGGAATGCCACTGAAACATCAAGTGTTATCATATATGCAGCTTGAACAATTTATATTTCACTGAGCCCATATCCTCTCCTGCCTGACACCAGGCTCTCTCATTGGCCTCTGGGGGAGGGGGGGAAGGGGGAGAATGGGATATCCCCATCATTCCAAACCTACCTCATTAGACCCAGTTTCTTCCTGACCACCAGTTCAGAGCCTGCTGGGAATGGAACAAAAAACTCTGGCAACACCCTTAATTACAGGCTCCTGGCAATGCCTCCTCCCGGCGCTGTCAAAGGGGAGCTGCCCAGGACACAGGAAGCATCACCCAGGGTAAATGCGCTGCTTGTTTAGAGCAAGAGGTTGCTCTGAGTCACAATATAAATGGGGAAAAATCAATTCAGAAATTGAGACCATTCACAAGTATCTCTTGGAAGTTCTTATAATAGGATAGTACTTGGACCTACTTTTTTTCTGAATCAATTCTTAACCCCTGCCCTGGAAGATGAGGCTCTGATCCAACCCATTACATCAGAAAGAAGCCCTCAGCACGTCCTCATCTCTCTCTGCATTTGTTGTCCTACTTCTTCAGCAAATCTCCCTGGAGCTGTGCAAGGATAGAGACAGGTGTTTATCAACAGTGGCATGCACAGTCCCACTCTAAATGTAGATGTGAGCAGCTACACAGCCATGGCCATATCACATCATGGAGAAACACACACTTACAGAGACAATAGCATTTCCACATTCCCTCTTCTCTCCTTTCCCCATTTTCCCCTAATCAGCACCTGAGTGGCATCTGATCATGCACTGCAGCTTTCAGCAGTATAAACGAGCATGACCTCTATTACTTTGGTAGGATTTTGGCCCAAGGAAATTGCAGTCCTGCCAGGAACTGGGGTACCTCATGTTTCAGAAACACAGAA
>NC_087516.1:8208700-8223700 GCF_963921805.1 Phalacrocorax carbo | reverse complement strand
CCCTGCAGCCTAAATAAATAAGAACTAAAAGAGTAATAATTTTGAGGCTGTAACTTGAAGAACTTCTTATGGCTCATTCACCTCAAAAACTTTTAACTAGAAACCATTCAGTTCAGACACCATTTCAACAAGATGTGTGCTAGCACTCAACAAAGCCTTTACTTGGTTTATTAGTCCTTTTTATTCCATTCTTACTGAGGTTAACTCCAATGGAGCAGATAAAAATAGGGGGGAAAATACAGTAAAAGTGAATTCCTCCTAGTTTTCCATGGAATACCATAAAATAGCAAAGGGCAAGTCCATGGGAGCTGGGTCTCAGAGCCCCCAGAAAGCCCTGGTTTATCACCCAGTTTCTGATGGTGAATTCATTGATTCGGGAATTCATCCTCCCGATGCCTCTGGTTGAAGGATGTGCTGTCAGCAGTTAAAGTGACGTGTCCTATGGAAATGTAATGGACAGCCCTCCGCAGGGGATGCCTCCAGAGGAATTATATTTGATTAAGGAGGCTGTTGGCCTGATGAGTTCCTGATTAAAGGCTGCTCATGTTCACTCTAAATGCTCATACTGCTGCTCCTCAGCAACTTCCTGATTTTTCAGCTGTATACTCATGTTTCTCTGAGCCCATTTCTTGGTTTTCCTTTTTCTCCTCCTCCTTTCCATTAACCTAGAATACCATGAAATAGAAAAGTCCCTTCAGTCATTTGGATTAAAGGAATCTAGCAGTAGTTTAAGGACCACAGAATGGTGTATAGAAACCTCTATACAAGTACCTCCATCATAGAGAAGAGCTGTAAACATTCAGAGCTGTGTATTGTTCCCAGTCCCCACCACCATGAGTACCAAGAGCTGCAGGTAGGCTGGGTTATGGAATAAAATATCTTGTTGCAAATACCTAAAACTCACGAATTCTGCAGCAAGCTTTCATGCTCAGCCTCTTGGTGGTCCAAATTGCACCCTCAAAACCATTACATCACAACAAATATCATTCCCCTTTCAACTCTCATGACACAATGTGAATAATCATTGAAGTTTTAACACAGTTCATGTCAATCTGCCTCTCTGCTCGTTTTAGTCATACTCCATGCAAATACTGTCCCAGTCAGGTAATGGGACACTGAAAATCTTGTGACCCACTGAAGAGGATATGTTATTGGAAATACTACACTTAAAAGCTACATACACTGGATTGCATGTAGAATGGGTTTTTTCACTCCTCTGGAGAATGGACACGTATAATCCTCTTTGCCACAATAGCTGAGTGCCATTAAGGGCTTGTACCCTCATGCCACTCTTCTGCCAGGGGCACCAGATGCTCTCCACAGAAAAGGATTTGAGTCCCAGGCCACATGAAATGACATGCCCACAAATCATAGAATTGTAGAATCACAGAATGGTTTGGGTTGGAAGGGACCTTTAACGGTCATCTAGTCCAACCCCCCTGCAGTGAGCAGGGACATCTTCAACTAGATCAGGTTGCTCCAAGCCTCATCTAACCTGACTTTGAACGTTTCCAGGGATGGGGCATCTGTCACCTCTCTGCGCAACATGTTCCAGTGTTTCACCACCTGCATTGCAAAGTATTTCTTCTTTATATCTAGCCTGGATCTACCTTCTTTTAGTTTAAGACCATCACCCCTTGTCCTGTCGCAACAGGCCCTATGAAAAGGTTTGTCCCCATCTTTCTCATAAGCCCTCTTTCAGTACTGAAAGGCCGCAGTAAGGTTTCCCCACAGCCTTCTCTTCTCCAGGCTGAACAACCCCAACTCTCTCAGCCTGTCCTCGTACGAGAGGTGCTCCAGCCCTCAGATCATTTCTGTGCCCTCCCCTAGACCTGCTCCAACAGGTCCATGTCCTTCCTGTGCTGAGGGCTCCAGAGCTGGACGCAGCACTGCAGGTGGGTCTCACCAGAGCAGGGTAGAGGGGCAGAATCACCTCCCTTGACCTGCTGGCCACACTGCTTTTGATGCAGCCCAGGATACGGTTGGCCTTCTGGGCTGTGAGCACAAATACGTAAGAGTGGAAACCAAGTCCTGACTGCAGCTGCAGGAAGCTGCAAGGCTGTCCCCCATACTCAGTGATCAAACCGATCACCTGCCAATCATTACTCATTATCAAGCCTGCAGGGAGCACTCCGGCAACAAGGAATCCACACAGAGATATTCAGTGGGCTCCTGGAAGTAAAAGGATGCAGATCCCCAAAAGCTCAGGCTGCTTATGGAGGGTATCCAAGGAGCACATGTTGTAGCTCAAGTTTTAGGAAACACCTTGGATTCTGAACTGAACGCAGCTCAAATTAAAAAAATCTTCCATGCATGAGTTAGAGAGGAAACAACACAAATGTCATTTAATTTACATGACAAAGTGCTGCCATTATTTCAGTATGACAGAATGCCACTAAGGGCAATTCCTGAAAATTATTTAAACAATGTAATGAGTTAAATGTCAGCGTTAGCTAATTATGTTTATGCTAATTGTTAATTAGCCCCATAATGGAGACAGTCTTAATTAACAATAGTTATGTGCGTGTATATGTGTGTGCGAAAAAAAGTGCACGTTGAGAGTGAGAGGCTGCAAAAAAATGTTGTAAGTAATTTAATTTCCTGTAATCATAAGTATTTCATTTCAGACATTAACAAGAATTTTTCTATATACTTTAGAAAAGATGTGATTAACTTACAATGTATCTGTAAGCAATCCTTTCTATATAACATCTGTTCTGTCACAATAATAGCAGCAACTTTATTTTTTTAACTGTGAATTGTGGAAAGCTGGTTCTGTCTCTGCTGCTACAGATTTCTTCTGTGGCAGGGAAAAACATACACTTTGGAAATATAGGCAGGGTTATGACAGAGAGGTCAGCATAACTGAATCTCAGGCTAAAGAAGAGCGCTAATTTCCAAGATAGCAGGAAATGTTTGTTGTATTTGTCAGAGGAAAAGTCATTAACAGATTGATGCTCTTATCTGTGTATAGAGTTGACACTTTTATAACAACAAACCTCCTACAATGTAGTCTAAGTCTAACAATGGTCTAAATTTAAAAAGCAGTAACTTTTTTCTTTCTTTTTTTTTTATCGTATAACATGGGGAAAAAACACACTACAATGCAGCCTGCATAGTCTCAGGCTGTCACAGTCACAGGCTTAGAGCACACACTGGTAAAGTAATTAAATGCAGGTTTTGGCTTAAAGAGGATACTTCAGCCTCTCCCTCACCTGCAAAGCTATTTGGAGCATCTGAAAGGCTTTACTGAGCTGAGGCTTTCATCCCCAGGTTGTCACTCCAGTTTCAGTTGGAGAAAATCATAATAAAGTCTTCAAGAGTTTTGTGTGTTTAGGGCACTTAGACTAGCCAAAAAAATATCTAAAAAGGTCTAAAAGGAGAAGTATACATAGGGAAACTGGGAATATCCCTTCTGGAGTTTCATAGTCCCACTTGGAAGCAGCTCTCCACCTCCACGGCACTTCTGCCTGACCTTCGACAGACTTTTGGAAAGCAGTCACTCTGAACCAGATAATGGATGAGTAAATTCAAGGAGAGGGGCACCTGTTAGCTTGAAAGAGCTTACAAGAGAAAATTAACATGTTAAAGACTATTAGATTTCTGCAGCCATGCACAGGCACACATATGCAGTGAGATGCATTGTATACCAGAGTGCCCCAGAGCAGGTACAGCCAGCTGTGGGCATCAGTCATAGAATCATAGAACAGACCAGGTTGGGAGGGACCTTGAAAGATCAACCAAGTCCAACCTTTCATGGGAAAGGGAGCCTAGATGAGATCCACAACTCTCCTTCGGGATTATAGGGATTAATTTGTGAATTACAGGCTTTCTAGTAGCTATGAGGAGGTCATCAAAATGAGGGAGGTGGATGCTTCATAGTCTCATAGTGGGAGGACAGAGAAAATAGGTACGAGCTGAGGTGAGACAGACTGGAAACAAGCAGGAGCTTTTCACAGGGATGACTGTGAAAGCAGTTACCTAAGGAGGCTCTACCGACTCCATCCTTGGAGGTTTTTCAAAGCATCACTGGATAAAGTCATGAGCAACCTGGTCTGACCTCAGCCATGACCTTGCTCTTAGCAGGAGCTTGGACTAGAGACCTCCTCAGGTCCCTTCTAACCTGAATTATCCCTATGATCCTGTAACCCTATGTTTTGGATTCACAGTTCTAGTCCACAGCCACAGTGCCCACTACTGTCCCCTAACTTAAAGCTGACAGTGCTTTTTTAAAATCTGAGTTTGCTTGGAGCTGAATAGAAAGTCACCATTTAGACATACATTGACCAAACTCAGCTCTGAGAACCAGAACACAAACCCATCTACCCTAGCAGAGCTGCCCAGGTGTAACTGAGAAGAGAGCCTGGCCTAGACTGTTTCCTAAATCCAATTAGATGCCCATACTGCTGTTAATAACGTCAGGGCTTTGATTTAAGTTACACCACCACTAAATATAGATGCAGCCAGTAGTTCAGCAGCTCTCCAAAAGCTAACTGTGGGCTGTTAATGACATTCTAGATGTGCAGGGATGGGACAGCCCCTGGGAATAGCACTAGGACCTACAGCTACTCTCACCGAGTGCTGCAAGCCTGTGTTTTTGACCGGCCTTGTGAAGTCAGCAGCTCTTAGCTGCTGTTGCTCCTCAAAAGGAGAGTTAAAACACTTCCTGAACTCTTCTGTGGCTTCTGTGGAGGAAGTATTGTCACACAGATATGAAAAGGTAAGAGTTCCTGGAACAAATACAGGACTCAAAATGTCTGTGGTGCTGAGGAGAGCTTGTAAAGCCAAGGTCATTTATGTTGGTGATCTCACTACAGCCATGGCTCTCTGTGCCCCTCTTGAACTTCCCTACGTCATGCCCTGAGGAAGTTTCATAGAATTTGGCCTTAAGGAGTTCAAGGAGATACATTTACAAATGAGCATGGCATAAAAATGCACAAAAAAACCAAAATTTCCTATCCAACATGACAAATTTTCTATTTTGATGCCTTTATTCTGTGAATGAGAACACGATCATATCCCATACTTCTAATAGGCTTAATTAGTATCTGAAAAAATACTGTTACTTTAGAAATACAGTTCTGCACTTCAGTTCTGCCATATTTATGCAGTAATGAGTACAAACGCAGATGATTAAAATAGAATACCTGTGTAGTTACCTGTATATAATATAAAAGCATCTTTCAGCCTCCAAGACATCAGTTTATAATCACATTCATAAAAATAAATTACAAACATAAATTAACTCCACAATGGTTACATAAAAGAAGCTAGACTTCCCTTTCACAATCACTTTTTCTACTTTTTAGCCTTTACTCAAACAGTGGAAGTTATAAGCTTGTACACAGCCTTTTCTAACAGCAAACTCTTAGCCTGGCCCATTGCAGGGAAAATTCTGTATTTCAATGAGAAAATTTCAATGAGAAAATTCTGTATTTCTGTGTGAGTTCAAGGCTGAAAGGTGGGAATTGAAGGTGGTAACTGTATTATTAACTGGTTAACACACACTGGGAGTTCAGCCTCCTAGATGGCATTTCTTCATGGCATTTCCAGCTATGCACTACAAAACAGGAGGTGCATATGCTACTGAAACGGACATGCTGCTGGGTAACTGGGGTACTAAGTTCAACTTCTGCCTCACCTGCTGACCTGTCCTGCAGTTAGAGCTGTTATGGAATGAAGTGTGGGAGATCAACATTTGTTTTCGTTCAGACTGGTAACAAAGCCTGAAGAGTTGCGATTCTCATTGGGGAGAGAAGAGGAAAAAAAAAAACAAATAACTGAGAGGGAAAGAAGTGCTTTAGTTCAAATTAAATATTTCATTGTAGTTCCCTCTTTTTATTTTATACAAGACGATAACAGCTTTTCAAAATGAGAAATAATTTAAAAAGAAAACTTACAAGTTAAAAGGTTTCACCCTTGCCATGCCATGGGTATCAGGAGAGAACTATCACAGAATCACAGAATCCCAGGTCAGAAGGGACCTCAGGGATCATCCAGTACAACCCTTCTAGGAAGAGCATAGCCTAGACAAGAAGGCCCAGCACCCTGTCCAGATGACTCCTGAAGGTGTCCAATGGGGCCGACTCAACCACTTCCCTGGGGACATTATTCCAACGGTGACTGTCCTCACTGTGAAAAATTTCCCTCTGGTGTCCAATCGGAATCTCCCCAAGAGCAATTTGTGTCCATTCCCTCTTGTCCTCTCCATGTGACTCCGTGTAAAAAGGGAGTCTCCATCTTCTGTGTAGCTGCCCCTTAAGTACTGGTACATGGTGATGAGATCCCCTCTGAGCTTCCTTTTCTCAAGGCTGAACAAACCCAGTTCTCCCAGCCTATCCTCGTATGGCAGCTTCCCAGTCCTCTGATCATCTTGGTTGCCCTTCTCTGGACCCCTTCCAGCCTGTCCACATCCTTTTTGTACAGCAGGGACCAGAACTGCACACAGTACTCCAGGTGTGGCCTGAGAGGCACTGAGTAGAGCGGGATAATGACTTCTTTCTCTCTGCTGGTGATGCCCTTTTTGATGCAACCAGCATCCCGTTGGCCTTCTTGGCCGCAGCAGCACAGTGTTCGCTCATGTTGAGCTTTCTGTCCACCTGGACCCCCAGGTCCCTTTCCACAGAGCTGCTCTCCAGCCAGGTGGATCCCAGTCTGTGCTGCACTCCTGGGTTATGTTTTCCCAGGTGCACGATCTTACACTTGTCCTTGTTGAACTTCATAAGGTTCTTGCTGGCCCACTCCTCCAGCCTACCCAGATCTCCCTGCAGAGCAGCTCTCCCTTCTGGAGTGTCTACTTCCCCACTCAACTTGGTGTCATCAGCAAACTTCATCAGGCTACACTTGATGCTGTTGTCCAGATCACTTATAAAGACGTTGAATAACATTGGGCCCAATATCGATCCCTGGGGGACTCCACAAGTGACAGGTTGCCAGTTTGAGAAAGAGCTATTTACCACTATTTACTAATGCTGATACTGTTCTGAAAAGCAGTTCAGTGACTGTCATCAGCCTCCAACAATGGAAAAATGGATGTTTCCCTCATCTGTGCTATATTTGCCCTTCAACATATCTATTAGCCTATGGATGAGTCTACTCCCAGCTGAAAATCATGGTACTCAGCTGTTTTTTTAAACTTCATTAGAGGAATTTCTGCAGTTCTTGAGCAGAAGGAGCTCTTTAACACTAAATCTAAAGGCATCTAATTAATTTGCAGATGGCCAACTCCCTTTGAGAATCAGGTGTTTCAATGTAGTTAAGAATTGGGTTCTTGATGGCTTCGTTGTAGAAATTTTGCCTGTGTTAGGACTGAAACCCATGCTGTCTGTTCAGATAGTCAACCAATTTATTCTAATAAAGTTCCATTATGGTGCATATAGCTATTCCAGTTTCTGATCCTTTGAGATCTGGCCCTTAGCTTTGTAGAGAACTTGAGATGCTCAGGTAAGAGATGCTACTTCAATTTAAGTTCTTGTTCTTTAAAATATGACTGCACAGTCTGTAGATGATAAACTAAACCTAATTGTAAACAACATGGAAACAAGGACACTTCTCAGTCTTTCCGTGTCTGCCCTGTGTCATGACAGCTAGATGCAGGCATGCAAAAGGATATGCTACATGCCCTGTTTGCCCTCTTTCTGCAGTGGCTATGCTGGGGAACATATAACCAGGATGGATGTGCTCTGCTCTGTGACTTTCATCAAGAGTTACTGAGCAAATGCAGCGTGCCTACTCCAGTCCTGCCAGGCCGCTATTACAGACTCCAGGACCTCACCCCTATGGTGCTACGGCGGAAGGGAGAAGCAACAAAGTTACGTCTACAACCACCATGTCAAGACTGCAAAGTGAAAAGTAGGCTTGTGAGCAAGTCTAAGTTGAGTGTCTGACTCTCACAGCAGAAGCGATACCAAATCTGGCTTTGAGGCTGGATCTCAAGGCTAGCAGCCATCCACACTGCTCCCTACCAAGGGCAAAACTTGCCTATACCACACAGCTCACATATTCACAGACCAAGGAGCTCCCATTTGACCCAAAGGATTAGGGCAGAACATGGACAAATGAAGCAAAAAGTCCAAATCAGGAAATAGAATAGTATGATAATACACTACTGGTATCCAAGTCTTAGTTTTGGCCAAGAGAGCTATGACTTGCTGCACTCCTCTTGGGGTCTGACACAGCTTTTTATTGCTAGGCAGCTTTATTGCTCCTGGCAGGGGAACATCTTGCTTGGGAAGGCCAGTGAGCCCAGTGGATTTTGTGTTTGGAGCTGAGAACGCACTGGTCCAGATGGCTCTCTGTTAATGAGTGCCCTGCCTTGCCTTGGACACAGGCAGATGTTTTGAAGAAGCAAAGGAGCTGCATGTTGGACAGCAGTGTAATGGGGCCTTGCACACTCTGTGCTTGTGGTGTCACTCCAAGGGGTGAGGAAATTCAGAGTTCATGATGGCCCACCTTGGAAGGCAAGGTAGGGACTAAGCATCTTTCAAGCACAGGCCCAGGCACCGTGGACAGTCCAAGAAGTTGCCTTCAAGGATGGGAGAAATGCAGCTAAGTGTCTACATTGAGCCAAGAAAATTACAATTCCAGGACAAAAGTCCCTGTCATGTGTCACCCAAGCACAGTCCACCAGCCACAGTCTATTCAGATTACGGAAAGGCAGATCCTGAGCCCAGGCTAAGGCACTAAATAAACTCAGAATTCTCCCTTTCCAACCCAAGGCCATGCCTGAGCATCGATTTGTGTGCAACTGTGTGATAGCACGTGATGCTGGACAACTGAGGCACATCAGTATTTACCTAAAAGTGCAACTGTACCTGCTGTGGGTGCTGCTGGGGGTGATCAGCATGCACTGCTGGAGGTCAGGGCTGCTCATAGAGCACGTGCACCATCACATCGCTCCTGAAGGAAAGGGCCTTTTCTATTCCGACATAAAGATTTAGTCACAACTCAAGGTACCTGGGGCAGATAGGAGAAATTGGTCTTAATTAGCTAAACATACTATATGTGCTATTGCTCCACATTTATGTGGTTAAGGGAACATATGTCCAAGGAAACAATTTTGTTGTCGCTTTCTTTGTACGCTAGTTTCTAAACAAGTGGGTTATTGTTTTATTAAGGCAGCGAATTCCCTGATTGATGGCCACATTCGCAGGATGACCTTGTCATTGTTTTCTCAAGTACTTGTAATTGTTACAGTGGAGAACATTGGGCTTTAATTATCTGTGCTAAAAACTCATACACTCTGGTTACACTCTGCTGATTGTATTGGATACACTACGATATTTATTTGCCGAAGAAGGAAAAATGGCAACGGCAAGTCAGTCTAAGGACTCTCACAAGAGAAAGTAATGGTGGATATTACAGGTTCCTAAAATACTGTAATAGCATATAGTAATTCAAGCAAGCCTGGTAATCAGTTGACGCTCGGGTTCAGTACAGATTACCTGCTATTATATCAGGCGGTCTCTCAATCTTGAGAAAATATCTGTTAAGGTATAAACATTTAAGCGAAAGAGGTATAGAATGTAAATACCATGGACTGGCAAACAGCGCATGCTGCACAAACATTATGACTTCTTCCCCTTATTTGAATATAATGTATTCATTTCACACACCCAGCCAGCAGTTACCATTACAAGGCTTCAATTGCCATGCATGCTCATTATAAATAATTTAATTCAGATAGCCTTTCTACAAAGTTCAGTCCCCGTGAGGATTTCCCACCGGCAGCCTGAGCCCAAACTTCTGAACCAAACTCTGTCAGCAGCTACAGTGAGGGCAAGGCAAAGAGCAGGGCTACAAATCACGGTTCCAAGACACTAAAAGCTTACAAACATACATGAACAACATCGTATTGTCACAGAAAAACTTTGAAGAAAAAGAGAGTATGTGTGTGCTTGTGTACACGCGTGTGTATGTATGTAAATCAGAGAGACTATGCCATGCCAGATCCCAGTTGTTATAACAATACTAAAACCTTAGGGTGTCTGTGGTCAGCTTCCTACAGAAAATAGCCAGATACTACACAGAACAATACTGTTATATAAAATATGTCATGAAAATAGAGCTGCGAAGTATTTCCCCCACATGGATAGAAGAAGAGATCACTTGGAACGCAAATTGCTTGTGCATTCAGGAGTCCCTGAATGCAAAATGCCCAATGACTTTGACAGCATATACATTTTCCCCATGCTGTACTCCTTCAGACACAGTCAGTAGAGCCATGACTAAATGAGAAGAGGATACCGACAGGCCATTTTCTGGGAAAGGTCCTCATCTACGGCATCCTCTCTCCCACCTTGCACTAAGATACCTTGGTTTGTTTATCCTCAGGAAATGGCATGAAACCCATCTACTTTCACTGGCTTTGGAAGAAAGATAGATTACTTCTCTGAAGGACAGTCAGGTAGTTTTACATGTATAAGACACGGTTAGTAAGTAAAGTTGAAGGAAAACTGTCAGATGCCAAAACCTGTTTAGTCTACTGAAGAAAAAGAAAACTGGAGCCACTGGCTGCAAATGAGGCAAAAAAAAAATCAGGTTAGAAATAAGGCTGACTTTCCCTCCCCCTCTTCCAGTGAAGGGTTGATAACCCTTGGAAGGAACTGCCACTTGAAGGCAGAACTCAGATACCATCCTCAAGACAGGCTTTAATCAAGCCCTAAAAATCTGGCTTTTGTTCAGGGGCCACTTTTTGCAGGAAGTAGCATGCAGGAGACTAAAAAGAAGGCAGTCTAATAGCTCTAACTTGCTTTCATGGCTTCAAATTAATAAAGAGGATTAATTTCTTCAAGTAGTGAGCTGTTGTTGAGAGCCGGTGAGTTTCTTTTAGAAGACCTGTATTTGTAACGCCAGAACAGAGTCTTTTTTCTGTAAATCCAAAGCAATATAATCCATAAATCCGAAGAAATATAATAGGCAGAACCAACTGAGAAACCAGGAGCTGGCCATTATTATCATTGTTATTATTGAACTCATGGTGGAGGGAAGTATAGAAGTAATTCCACACAGAGATACAGAATATGGAAAGGTACAGAGCATGTTAAATAAATACACTAGCTCACATTCAAACTCTGAAGAAGCTACAGTAAAACTTATCTCATGAAGGCAGTTGTATACATAAAGCGATAAATGCTGCAGGTGCATGTTCCCTCCCTGATGCCTCATTATAGGTGTAGTTGCTACCATAATAGTACTGATGTTCTTGCTTGCCATTGTAATATAAATTTAAAGTCCATTTTTGCCATATTCTGTTGCTTTTCCTCACAGTCGGTAGTGTTTTTCTCTGTAAGCAGCCGATTGATTTCACAGAGAGGAAGAAGGGTGGTCTCATCTGGTATTATTTAAAATGCAAAGGAACATTACAGGCTAATTTAGTGGCAAGTGCTACAAAGATGTTGTATGCAAGTGGGAAACATGTGCCATACTTTGGAGGAATCTAACTCCTGTTCGAATTTCATTATTGAGTTCATTTCTATCCTAATTCCTGCATGTCTTCTACCACACGAAGGCCTTTTTCAAGTTCATCTCCCAAATACATGTATTATATAAAAGGTTATTGTTAATAGTGTAAACTTCATATTTAATATAAACAAAATGTTTCACAAGCCTATTTTAAAGTTGTTTCAGTTCTTAAATACTCCAATTAAACTTGCATATATCTACTAGAAATTACTTATGAGCCATCGTTTCAGCATTGTAATATAGAGATAAGTGTTTGACTTCCAAAAACACTGAGGCAAAGTGACTTCATAGCTAATTCATTGCACAATTCACAAAACACACATTGAACAGTGAGAAGTGATTTGGGAATAATTTCATTTGTTATTAAGTTTAACATAATGTGGCAGTATTAAATAAAGGGCATATATTCGAGCCAATTCTTTTAATTTTCCTTCTTTCAATTAAACTGAGAATGAACTGCAGTGTGAACTGAGCAAAGCCACAGCGAGATACTTGTGCCAAGTTCTGACCTAGAGCCCACGAAAGATGCTGCTCTCATTTCGCACACCTACCTATACCAGCCTGCCACCTCCAACTCTGGAATGGAAATAATAGCTGAAAGTTATTTAAAATGAAAAATGGGCATAGTCGTTGCCAGTGTACACACTTTGGAGCGGTCTGTATTTTTCTACTAATGTGACAGATACTTAAAAGAAAGAAGTGAATTCACAGCTACAATAAAACAGTGGCCAAGTCTCCCTTACCCTTATTTTATTCCTAGCAACAGTAATAAAATGGCTGTTTATTGAGCTTTTCTTCACTCTTTCTTTCCTCTTTGTTTCCCAATCAAAGAAGAATGTTATTTTTTGAGAAAGTAAAATAACTTATTTTATTAAATTCTTTTTCCTGCAGTTCCACAGTAAATGGTGGCAAGATTTTACATATTAAACTGCGTGGATGACGTTTTCTGCTTTGAGAAATGCTTGGATTCACCTAAAGGGCTGAGATTTTTACTCAAGCATTAAGGGAAAACCAGCTAAGGATGAAAAGTAAAACTGTGGAAATGCCATAATCTCTGAGCACATGGTAGTAGTGACGAGGCTATGCCAGTTAGTTTTATATACCCATGAAATCTGAAACTAACAAAATCACTATAGTATGGGTTTGCCATTGTTTCTCCATCCTTGTGAGGCCATGCAAACAGTTTCAAATGAAAGATCAGTACGTGTGCGCACAAAGTATGTATGCGCTCATGTAATTTCCTGGGACCTGCCACAACTTGTGTGTCACTGAGCACCCACAACTCCACCTGAAGTCAGTGGTGGGAACAGATGATCCACACTTTGCCTTGAAAGTCATCCCAGGGCAGCCAACACTCCTCAGAGCTGGTGGCAGCCCATCGGCACAGCTGAGGCCAGCTGAGGACAAGAGGAGAAGGAGGATGTTAGAGGAGTCAGGGGAGTGAGATCTCTGGCATTTGCAGAGTCATTCCAGCAGATACATCTTCATTCCTTAGACCTCTGCGTATGTTCCTCGGTTGGACCGCACAACCTTATAAAGCCCAGCGCACCCTGACATTGGACCAATACTGCTCCTCTGCTTCTCTCCCTTGTGTGTGTATTCCCATTAACCCAGCTGGGTTCTTACATGAATCAGCCATGTAGAATTTGACCCATTTCCACAACAACCCTCTTCATTTAATCTTTCTGCAGAAAGTGTCGCCTCAGATATCTGTTTCAATAAAGTTATTGATTTCATATCTTCACCACTTTTGCTACAGCATTTTAGGTCAGTAGGTCATGCGGCCCTGCCTCATCCAATAGCTGTCTGGTCGATACCTTAAAAATCCTCGGTATTGACTGCTGGAAGAATGATCATGCAAAGAAATGGACCCGACATCAGTCAAACAGATTGTGTTTGGCAACCCAAGGGGGTACAGACTGAACCTACACCGATAACTGGGTCAGTCTAATAAAGATACATGTGTCATCAGCTTTAAAGCAATTGATTCTCTTAAAAATGAAATGATGATGTGACTGAAACAGTCTTTGGGACTGAGCCAGTGCCCACTACCACCAAGATTCCCCTCAGTTTCAGTGAGGCTTAGAATCACAGCATAGGACTCGATGGATGAGCTAAGAGGCACACGTATCTGATACAAACCCATCATCTCAGTACTGTAGTTTGGAAATGAAAGCAAATTTAATGGCAAAAAGAAAATGTCAGAAGCACCAATTTCAGCAAAGCTTCTGCCTTTTACTCAATCTTCCAAAACCACTTGGGAAAGAGTTACGTGCATTTCTATGTTTAAACAGCAGAGTTGTAACCAGGAGCCTAGATTGGTTCCTCTGCCTGAAAAGGCAGAAAGAATAGTGCTTGTTATCACCCGCACGATCTTGCCATGTGCCTTAGATCCTGAGGCATCCGAGACAGGTGGGATAAAATGCCCCATGGAAACATTTTTCTTCTGTGCAATAACTAAGGTGCCAGCAGAGTTAAAAGATGAAACTTGTAATTTGGGGAATCTTTCCAACCCTCATCTATGTTTCATAACCATTTTGATCTATTTTTCAGGCAAAGTTTATCAACAGAAATAACTGGAGTCTGGAACTTGGGAGTTTTGTTCCCATTCCTGGTTCCACCACAGGTGCAGATTATTCTCATTACCTCTCTGCAGTTTTTTCAATAGCCAGCAAATGGGAGCCACAACTTTTATGAAAAAGAACCGTTGTTACAAACTTATATATCTATTTATGACTTCTTCTCCTTCAATTTATTATATGCTAATCAAAGCAACACTCTGTATACAACTACTCTTAAATTACCATCGTCCAGTGATAGGAACACATGAGTAAACGCTGCTTTCCTTGAACAGATGTTAAGCTTGTGCAAGGGCTCCAGATTTGACACACAGCTCTGCTTGATAGAGAATGAGATCATTTACAGAACGATACTATTTTCAAAGCAAAGTCCAGTAGACTGCAGTTATAAATAGCTGAGGGTGTAGTTTTGTTGGTTATTTCTGTAACTGCAATTACTATACTGGCTGACACTTGTTTTTAAAGCTCTGGGTATTGATAATTCACTACAAAGGACAATAAATATTATCCTTTTAGCTAGTCTTTTTTTTATATGTAGGGACAGGACAGGATTCTTTCCTGCTTTGGACTTAGTTACTTCTATGACTTACCTGCAAATCTTTTCCTTAGTTTTCCCTAATATTCACAAACTGATGTCCCACCGATATCAAAAAGGGCGTGCTTCCAAATGTCACAGTATTATCAGCCACTCACCTGATGTTTTCCTTCACATTTAAGATTCCTGGCCGATGGAGTTCATAAGCCTTTTTTTTACATTAGATCCCCTCCTGGTGTAAATCAGCTGATGGAGCTAGCCTAATTCGCACTAGTTTGTAGAGCTGCCCCTTCGACTTAACTCTCTAGATGAGATCTAAAAGGATAATCTTTTTATTCTCAGTGTGTCTCCTGTCTCTATCACATTTTTTCTAAATGCTTAAATAACAAAATCATGATACAGGAGTATTGCTCACCCATCTGA